>NC_048424.1:6303379-6352503 GCF_013103735.1 Etheostoma cragini | reverse complement strand
GGAGACCACCGATCAAACTATTTAAAGCCTTTATCGGCCGATAACGATCAGTGACCGATCAATCGGAGCACCCTTAATTACTGCACATTTATGTTTACTAACACACCTGTTCTGTAATGCTCTATATCAAAGAAACAACTGGGACACAAGTTGCAAAGCTAAAATGTGGGTTAGCTGAGCTTTGTTAAGCACATACTCTGCTGCTGCTCAGTCAAGAGACAGCTTGTACATTTCTGCATCCCTTTTTATTTTCAAAGAAATGGATAGTTTAGACATGGTTTTTTTCACATCTGATGTAGGGATGGGCGGTATGGCCTATAATCTATATTGCGATATACATTGCAGCCTCTTGTGATAACGATATACTTGTATATCACGATATATACTGTACATTATATATAAATATAAAATTCAAGTTCACACTAGTTTCAGAGACTTTAACAAAGACAAAGCTTAAAGTTGGGTTCCATCCTTTAGTGTAAACCATCCTAAAAGGCAGGACACTTTCAAGGATGCACAGATACTTAAATAAAAACATATTTCTAACAAAGTTTCTTACCTGCAGCCTATCAAAGACAGACACACACACACACAGACACACAGACACACAGACACAGACACACACACACACACACACACACACACACACACACACACACACACACACACACACACACGGCCCCCAAGATTCCAAATGTCTGTTTTATAGGGAATTGTTGGGCTGGTGAAAGGCTCCGTGGTACGGCTGGGCCAAAGGTCCGTTGAAGCGGCTTTAATCCAAACCAAGTCCAGATAACAGATGTTGTGCCGGTCTTTTCACCAGCTCATCCGTTTTGCTTTTAGCCAAGATGACGATGATGCATTGCAGCCGGTTGCAGCTCGTGGCTCTAAATTTTGCTGGTTGATTGCATCAACATACATTATCGCAACATGTAATATAACTAAAATCTCTATGCTAGGCCAATTTTGTATTGCTTATATTGCATTTCGTTTATATCGTCCATTACTAATTATAATATTTTTCTGTAGTCTCACAGTTTCTTTTGGTTAAGGTTAGATTATTATTTGGTTATTATGGCTAGGTTAGTGTCTTGCTTTTAGTAGTTTAGGAGTAGCTTTGTTTTGGATACTTTCCATTGTCAAACTGAGGGAAGCAGCAATTTATTTATGAAAGTTGGGAAGTTAACAACAACTGCATTTGCCAAATAAAGTGTTTTTAAAACAGTATTTTTCAGTTTTGCAAGAGAAAAACTTCAGTTTTTTTTTTGCAAATGTACATATGGTTAACATTCACCTCCCCTTTGATTAAGTGCACAGCTGCTTCCCTGAGCTTGTCAATGGAAAGCACTCAGGGCGGTCTCCTACACAATAGATGAGATGGTCCCAGTCTAACACCAGGTTTGCTTTGGGGTAAATTGGGTGGGACATTTTTCTCTGCTGCAATGATTCACATAATTATCAAATGTGATATGAACTTGTTTTCTTTATGAACAACTGTTAAATTCCTTTATAGTTAAATGACTTCATGCAATTTGTTGCATTTTCTTTTGCACGCAATGTTTACAAAAACATTGTAACGGCATCACAAGTAACATAAGTATGTAGTATGTGTCAAGTATGTGCTGTATTGATCTTTTTGTTTTGACTCTTAACTCTGTTATCTAAATGAGAAATCAGCCTGGGCTCTCTGGGTATAAGACAGTAGTCCTGTCTTTTGACGCACCACTAATGATGTGCAAAGTTACTGGATCTGATCTCAGGCCTCCCTTGGAGTTCAGCTGCTGTCAGTCATGCCACCGGACTAGACTGGCAAAGCCAAAACAAAGGCCGTCTGTGCCTCATTAGGGCCAAAGTGCTCAGGGGGGAACGGATGAAATCGGAGGCTCGAGGCACCCATCACAGGACAAAAGCAAAAAGAAGAGAGCAGGCGGGGAGGGAATAAAGGTGTCCATTAAATTGAATACTTTCCAATTGGTCATAACAAGAGAATACAGCAAAGATGAAGGAACTGGGATGAAAAAAACACCACTGGGTGTTGGCACTAATGGTCTCCCTCTGCTTTCTTCTGAACATACTTGACGGTATAGGCCATGGCAAACTGGCCAATTAGACAGCAGGGGAACCACTTGTGCTCAGTGCAGACCTGTTGGATCCTCACTGGTTGACAGATTTTCTGTTGTTACCCTTAGTCTATCTGTTTGATCTTCTCAGGCATTGATTCTTTTCTGAGATAAAAGATATCTCTTGGCACAAGAGGACCTTCTTGCCTGCGATAATCAGGGTTTGCCTAAACCAGGGGTCTTCATTGTTTTTTTAAGCCAAGGACCTCTTAAAGTGCTAGCTTGTTCTCAATGACAACACTGCTACAACACACGCTATTAATACCATAATCTCCAAAAGAACTACTTCCATGTCCCTGTTCTGCAGGTATTCCACAAGTGCGCCCTTGATCAGAAGAAGACTCCAAGCTAATCCTGCCTTGTACTGACCAAAGTTGGAGCAGTTAGCTACTGCACATGTGCGACTCCCAACAAAGATAGTATAGAAGTGAGATGTCTCACTCTGTAGCTAAAACAGAAATCCAAACACACAGGGTGGAAACAGGATCTGCAGCAAGCCTCCAAATACATACGGTATATTTTATAAAATTAAGTTGCATATTGAACTTGGCCTACAATAACGCGTAGGGTGGCCTAAAGCCTTTATTCATAATTGTTTGCATGGTTTTATACATTATGTTTTAATGTAAAACATACATGTGGCACAGTGAATCCTTAGGATTAACTCTATCTATGGGTGCTTTAGTGACTGCCTCACGTATAGACCAGTAAGCAGTCTCCGTACATATTTACTAATAATATGTTGGATTTATGTTCATTATTAAACTTTTTTTTCAAAAATTAAAAGTCTTAACAGTAATTTAGACCCCCCCTACATTGACTCTGGGGACCCCCTAGGGGTCCCAGACCCTCTGTTGAAGATTCCCGGCCTAAACTAAGCCATGCAGGCATTTTATGTTCTCTTTCTTATCGAGTACAGTCTTCACTGCCTTTCCGTCTTTTTTTAATGCTTTCATTGTGTCCTCTCCCACCCTGAAAATTGCCGGCTATATCTGGCCCACTCACTATTCTTTTCCTCTCTTCCCACATTTTTTTTTTTTCACAAGACTTTTGGATGACCCTAGCATGTGTTTTGTTTGCCTCCCCTGTCATGACTAGAGGGGGAGAGTGGCTCAAACACATCTCCCTGATCACTCCACTTTCCATTTGAGTATAATGGAAATAATTAGGTTATATAATTAGCCGCCTAAAAAACAAAAGCCCTTATAAAAAACGATTACAAACTTACTTTAAAGGGAGTGGCATCCACCAACGCATGGATTCCTGGAGGTATTAAAAAGTAGAGCATTTAATCAAAGACAGGAGTTTTTGTAAAGCTGTCGGTTTTCGTCCCTTCTCATGCCGACCTAGCCTTGGTATGACAACGACAACTACATATTCCCCGCTATTTTGTATTGTGCAGCTAAAGTGATTGTTCGGAATAGTTTCACCTTAGGGTCCTTTGCTCCATGACCTTGAGCCAAACAACCCCCCAGAAGCTTTTTTTCTCCTGGGTTGAACAATGGGCAAGTTGGTGTGATCAGCTGATCAGCTTAGTGCAGGTGCTAATGGAGACAACTGTGTATCTGGTAAATTACCCCACTTAAAATGCCCAAAATGATACCAAACTTCTATAATAGTACAAATAGGTTATGTACTCATTAAACAATGGATTGGAAAGTTTGTAAGTACACCAGGAGGTTATTTAAATAACACTTGGCTGACACAGTTAGTTCCATTAGCGCCTGCACTAAGCTTTTCAGCTGATCACACTAACTCTCCCAACGCTTCTGGGGGGATTTGTTAGCTCAAGGTCATGTTGCAACAGACCCTAGGGTCAAATTACTCTGAACCATAAATACCACAAATAATGGACATGAAATGGACCTGCCCTCTCAAGAAAATGCACTCTGTTTTTGTCTGGCTTCATAATGCAGTTTTAAAGCACAGAAGTGTCTTTTGGTAAAAAAAAATATTTCTATATGAGAACCCAAATTGCAGTCTAATATTGAAATTGCACTTTTCCCAAATATATTTTTTCAGATTTCAGTCAATCTGGTATTATGGCCCTCATTTCACCCTCATGAATATATGTAATTATTGGGAAATTATAGTAGAGCTATTACAGCAAAAATAGTACTGTAATCTGGTAAAATGTTGCTTTCACTGCTGACTTTTGTCAACTGGTGAATTATTCTGCACACACACTCATTTTTGGCAGCTTGTCAAATTTCCCACTTTGAACCAGCTGGTATACATGGACTATTTATTACATCTAATCCCTCTGTGGTAAGGGTTGGGAGGAGAAGCAGGTATGAAAAATGCATAGCTTTGTCAGTGAGGATGTTATTAATCTCAAGTCTGTCGTCAGACTTACATTTCCCAAAAGGTGTGTTATCTTCAAGTTTGTGCACTAACAAAGCTTTCTACTAATGTTAATGCCAAATCTTCCCTAATATAAGTTAAAAGATAATTATCCTCTGTTTCCAGTCGCATTGATTAGGATACTTCTTCAGTTGCTCATTAGGACATTGGTTCATCCTGCTTCATTCACCACTTAGTATTTTGTGTTAAAGATCAGCATGCAGCCTGTAAAGTGTAATTGGGTTCATATGAGGTGCGTAATGAAGCCATAAGATTGCTAAATGGCCAGTAGACTCTTTTCTGTTTTTTTAATTATTCTTTTTTTTTTTATATATATATGTACAATGTGACTAAGCTCACAACAGCATGCCTCACAAGATAAGCCACTCCAGTCTAAATAACTCACCAGAAGACAAACCATTACAATTGACTTATTGCTAGGAAAAAACAGTTGATAAATCAAATTGTTGATTAGCAGAAAATATATTTGGAACAGTAAGGGTAATTGGTTAATTATTCAAGTTGTTTCTCAAGAACAATATCTTAGGTTTTTGGACAGTTTCTTTTAGACAGAAGAAGATATTTCAAAACGTCTCCTTGGGAAAGAGAAACAAAATGGGCATTTTAATTGTTAAAGAACACATTCACATTTTTCAAGGCTGTCTTAAAACAACACTCACATGCCCATATTTTGTTTGAAGTACCTTTTTATGTAGTTGATCTTTTGCTAAAACAAGCTGTGCTTCAATTTCATAAAGGGGAATTAAAACAAGGACAATGGATTGTCTCCAGGTTTTTGCAGTCTTGAAATGAATGAGCCGTCATGCCTCTAACATTAGAGTACATGTGTGCAAATGATAGTTTCAAACCGTAAAATTACACTGCTCTGTTAATCAGCCTACGGTTTAGTGGGGATGTATAGTATGCTAATATTACAAAACTACATACTGACCACATTAGTATACCCAAATACATTTATGTAAATGATTGTTTCGCGGAAAGCCATACAATTTTCAGAGTAGCAGCAATGCCAAAACAGAAATCACAGTAAAAGACTGTGTTAACAAAACAGATGACAATCTTTTAGCAGTGAATGCTCACTGTTGTTTCAGTTTAGGACTATTGTGGAGGATAGCACAAAGGCAACAATGGTGCCTGTGTTTTTGGGTGTGGCCCATGTTTTCACCTCATCTTTGGGAACCAACAGAAGGATTTTATCTGTTTGCTCATTTGAAATTGCCTGTCATGTCTACCAGCTCAGTGATCAGCCGACTCTGTTGATCAAACAAACATTTGGTAAGAACGCTTTGCTTGCACTCGTGTCCCTCCAGAATATTAAATATTGTCACCACACCTATATATTTTGCTATATACAATTACAAATAATGACACTGACTTTGATTATATTGAGGTTTTATTTTTATCCCAATTTTTAAAATTAAAGCATTTTTGCCGTAATTTCTATAACGGTGGCGTTTGTAAATGTTAACTAATAAACAAACTGACCTCATACAAATAATTCCTCTTTACTTTCATTCAACCCCAATCAGACTGAAACATTACAGTATATGCCACATATTAGGCCAATCTTTCTCAATTGAGCAGTTCAACAGAGAAGGGTGATTGCTCGGAAACGTAATTAGGTTTCAAATGATCTGGATGATTGATGTCCAGATGGGGCACTTTTAGTATATTATAAAAGATCAGTTCAAATGAAATGAGAGCTGTTAACAAATTACTTTACAGTTCCAAAGGTGATTATTCCTAAAAGTAAAAAAGAAAAAAATGAAGTTCATTCCTGTTATTTGAAAAACATTCCCTCTCCACTGTAGTATTTCTGAGAGTGGAGATGGAGGGTTGAGGCTGATAAAAATCTAAAAGGTTAAAGGTCTTAATGTCTTTGCTTCATGCTCCAGCAACCTGGCACACCGGTGAGCATAATGTAGAGGAAGAGTGGAGACAAATTAATATCAGCCAAATGCTCGTATCATGACTCATACTGGTGAACTGGTCTATTTTTGACAGCTATTTTAACACTTTAACAGTCAATGCTCTCAGCTTTTTCAATCCCCCAGTCGAGTGAACTTGCTTATGAAAAGTAATTTTCCAAAAATAACATGTCTTTGGAGTTTCTCTATTGGTTCTACATGATTTAACTGTAGCCCAGACATGGGGAAATATACAGAATAAGATGAAAAAAATCTGTAAAATCCTTGTGTAATGCAGTCTTATCTAATACTATCAACAAGGTATAACTCCAAGTATGACCATACGCAACAAAAATCTTTTAAATAATAACAGTACTCTTATATTATATATATGGAGTGTCCTCTTGTTACATTATTCAGTTTGTATATTCCTGCAGAAATTTAATTTGTGGGAGACTGTAGGAGAAAATTTTGTTTTTTTGTTGTGTTTGCTTCCAAGTCTTTATCACACCTGCAAGGGCTGGCCATGGATTAGTTGAGCTTTGTGCTCATGTAGACAAAGCACCTAACCACTGGTGATGAATGCAATTTGAAGATAGAGTAATCTCATACAAGTGAAAGCTCTTTGTGTTGGTGCAAGGCACCCAGGGACAGTTTGTTTGCAATTTATTGTATAAAACATTTAATTCACATGGCCGCAAATACCTCAGATTGTATATGTGAATATTAGAGAGTACTCTTTTAACATTACAAATCCCCCTCATCATGTGTATATTTGTTGCCAAGCATTCACATTGTACAAATAGGCATTTTTGTTTGACAACAATGGTTTCCACACAGCAAAGCTAGATACAAGGAATTGTGGTTGCTTTGGTAATATGTTGCATTAGCATGTATCTGTTTGATCTTTTGATGTGATAGAATGCTTCACCTTTTTTTAATTTTTTAACTTGAATTGACCACAACAATTTGCACATTAGGGATACAGAGTCTTTGTTGTTGCTGAGTAGAGCCCAAATCTCAAGTCCTCGCTCACAGCAATTCAGCTTTAAAGTGTGATTACCATATTAGGTCCTCCTCCAAATAAAGTAATTGGAGAAATTCATACGCAGATTTTTTTGTGTGGAGGAAGGATATTTTAGCAAAACAAAAGGTATTGTATTAAGAGTCACAAGGGTCATTACAGCTAACGATAATCCAAATCTACTGTAACAGAAATGGAAAAAATCTGTATGTTAATTTAATTACATAAAATGCTTTTTCTGTGACTTTATGCTATCACATCATGTACATTGCCACTTGCAGTATTTACATTACATGCTTATTATACATTACCCTTCATGATCCACAAATCCTTTCCATTTATTAACTCCTACTCAGATATATCCATTGTTAACATTCTTTAAATAAAACCTCAGAAAACCGCATCATCAAATCCACAGCCTGTGATCTGGGATATAAGTGACAACAGCCAATAGGGATGAGTTGTCGGTGAACATGCTTACATGAATTGAGAGTCTTTCTAACATAATGACCAGCAGGAATACAACTTGATGCTACCTTGTAATTGCAATTACATGATGGTTCTTCTTTTCGTCCCGCAGGTACATGATGTTGATCAACGGAAAAAACGAAGTATTCATGATCGACAGAGACAACACAGTCTTCCACATAGCGAACCTAGAGTTTCCTTTTCGTAAGGATCTACGTGTTCACCTATCAAACACTCTATTGGACGGGGTGAGTTATCCTTGTCTTTCTAGGATTGTTATGTATTGTGCCATGCTAGCTTCCATTGTTGTTTCAACAGTTTTTCCCTTGACTGGAATTGCATGTCCCCGTTGTCTCCATCCTTGTCCCACTCCCATTCTGCCCCTGCCGAAACATCTTGCCTGTTTAGTCTTAGCAGATAATTGACATCAGTTGCCAAACCTTGGGTGAATGAACAGCATGTAAGAGATGCTTGTTGAGCCTGCCAAACACAACTGACAGGAATATCATCATCCATATCTTCTGAAATTGAGTGTTTTACATTTTTCCGGTAATGTTTGCCTCTCTGTTCCGCACTGTGTTGTAATACTAAACGGTGCACTCCCCCTGGGTGGTGGCGGGGTCGGAGACTCATCCTCACCTTTTTATACCAGGCTCAGGCTTTAATTAGCACGCTTGTTCTGATATGGTCACACAGGTCCCCAGCAGCAGGTCCCCATGCATGATTCAATATCACACTCCCTAACTGCAAAGCAGCTGCATTTTCATGTAGTTAACCAAGATGTTGTTATAATTGTCTGCAGTGTTTGTGTTTGATATTCTAGTACGGGAGATGACAGATAAGTTGCCTGTGATTGTTTTTTGTTTTGCTCCCGGCCTTGTTTTGTCAGTTTAGCAATTTTATATAAAATCAGTATGTGCTTCCTCTTGGCTTCACAGTTGCTGATTGATGTGGGGAATATAGTTTCCCCATTCAGGCAGGACCCCTAATTGCAGCGGTGCGGATGAGTGTTTAGATTGCTACTAGGTTTGTTTTGACTTTGTTTATTCATCTGTTGATGCTTCTGGCTCTCAATTCGGAGAGGCTGTGTTTGGCTGTTTACATTCCCTGTAGAAGCCCAGCTGTGTTGTGTGATATGTTTCATCCTCAGTCCAAAGGCACTGGTCTTTGTCTTAACATGCTGTTTTGTTGTACAGTGTTTAATGAGCTTTACATCAACTTGAGTTCCAATATTGGATGAGTGTGCAATATATAGATTGAATTCCTGGCAATTTCCTTTGGTCACACTTTGATTCATCTGGTGCTGCCTGTCTGTGCATCAGTTCAGTGCGCCCGATGCATAATGATGGCAGCCTCCTGGAATGACATCATTGCTTCTCTCCAACCACTCCTACAGTGATCTGCATGGCTCCATTCACTCCCCTCTCTCCACATTACCAGGCTGGTTTTGGCAATCACCTGTTGATGTTTGGTATTTTGTAGGGCTGTACCAAATGGCTATTTTATTTTATTTTCTTACATTCAAAGCTTCTATTGAGGTTTTCGTATGGAACTTTCAATGCCTGTCGTTATATTTTATGATGTCATCACCTCCAAAAAGGCAAAAAGAGGAAAAAACAGTTATTAAAGTAATTAAAGTGTGTGCCTTGTTTAATGGTAGTCTGTAAGCTAAATTAAAAAAAATTCATGTAGTCAAGTGGCACCCACCACCACTAGTGAAACCAACGTCAAAGAGCCTTTTTCCAAATCTTCCACTGCATTGAGGGCTGAGTGAGTCCGCATGATGTAGACTTAGTCCTTTGCCCAAGTCGGCGGAGTCTGCAAGCTGCCCAACAGTTGTGACACGTGTGCAGACTCTATGTCATGTGACCCAGATAATAACACTATCTATGAAGTAAACCACACCTTTTTATTTTTAATAAAACATTGTATTTTTTTCTTCTTAAATGAACATAAAACAGACAATTACCATCAATCTTAGCTAATGTTAGCAATTAATTACGGATTATGTAAAAAAACAAAATGCGGCAATTGTGTTATAATACTTATAGGCCTATTGTTCATTTGGTCAAAATGTATATTCCATTAGTCACAGTACAGCACTGTTAGTCACCTGAATATTTTATGAGGGGAAAGGGAGTAAATTTAGTTCTCTAAATGTAGTGCTTCATTTTCAAATGTAGGCCAGGTAAAGCATCTGAGTTGCCACCCTTTCACTTACACTACTTCAGCTGGGGTGACGTTTGTGTCGCTGCTGTCACTATACTGCATGGTTGTGTAACATTTCTTTGAAAACTGTGTGTGTTGGGTGTCCTGCTGCACCTGCCTCTCAGTTTGAGAGTCTTGCATAATGGATGTGCATTGCTATTTCTGCTCATGTCCTTCATCAGACCCCACCACACACAATGTAACACACACATACACACAGCACACACACACCTCCCCCCTTGCTATCCGTCTCATTGCCGCAGGCATCTCCCATCAGAGCACTCACTCCCTTGTGTCACACCGTTTCCTTCTTTTTTTTACTAGGAGCACTGCAACCCCTAACTAAAAATGTTAAGGGGCACAGACAGAACATGTAGAGGCGCACACCAAAAATTGACCTGCAAAGCAATCTGTTGTCTCAACTCTACCTCTCTCACCCAAGTGAGGAAGCGGTACCGCAGCGTGTCGCAAATGTTGGAGCTGACATTACCATCGATGGGAAAAATGCAACCAAAAAAAGTGTGCAAATGCACAGGCAATTAAGTGATATTCCGCAGATGTGATGTGGAAATAAAATCCCATCCTTTTTGTCCGTAACCCATACAAGACAAAACAAAAATGCAGAAGATCAAATACAACACTGAAGAGGTCTTTCAACACAGCTCCGCCAACCGGAAGTGCACGTAAGCGGGTTTGAGAAGGTAAACAAAGTGGGATGAGTAAGAGGAGGGCTAACGTTAGCCCAAGGCTAATTTCTTATTGGCTATCACTACGCAGTGTTTTCCTTGCCAATGTACGGTCTAGCAACCAAATGGAAGATCTTTGGCTGTAGATCCCCACTGACACACTATATGGACTGCAACTGAAAGATGGTAACACCAGAGTTGTGCAACAGAATGTTCAGACAATGAGTTTGAAGCCACGAAAGCAAAACACCAAAGTATAGATCACAGCGTTATGCAGTTGACTAATCACTCACGGACCCTCCACCTCTCACAAACATTGGCCAACTCTGGGACTTGCTCCATCCTGCTTTTTTAACATGAAAATAACTTTTAAAAAGTCATCAAATTTGCAGGTCGCATATGTGCCAGTAGTTTAAAAAAATGGATTTGGTTGCAGTCTGGAGCCTTGTTTGCTATAATGTTAAGACTGCCCAGAGTAAGAATTATTCTTTGTTTTTATTTTGTACATTTTCACCACCATTGTATATATTCATCTTAACAACAGTATGCATCTCTTGTCTTTATCTCTGCAGGAGATGATCATCGACAAGGTGAATGGTCAACCTGTCCCCCGCTATTTGATATACGACATCATCAAATTCAATGTGAGTAGCCTGGGCCGTTTGAGAATGTGTTGTCTTTTTCTTTGACCTCTAGATCTAGTAGCTTTTTTAGAGCAATAGGTCAGAAAGAATCATCACACTTGACTCCCACAGCCTGGCACGCACCAAGCTTTACCAACACCTTAACAGTGTAGCTGAACTATGTCTGAGTTCATAACCTAGGTCTTTGTTACGGTGGTCACAGTGGCTCAATGGTTAGCACTGTCGCCTCACAGCAAGTAGGTGCCAACAGCCTTTCTGTGTGGAGTTTATCAAAAACATATAAGTCAGTTTAGTGCTTGTGTCAGTGAGATGGTCCCCGGGCACCTGCAGCTGCGTACTGCTCTTATGTAGGTCTAAGGGATAGGTTCAGTGCAGATGACAACTTTCATTTTTCTGTGATTGACAACAAAGGTAGCTTTAGAACCTTTAATCTTTGTTCTTTACCAACTAAAAATTGTGGTAAGTATTTATCCAAGCTTTTAACATGGTTAGAGTCACTTTATTGGGTTAAAATGAACATGATGCTTAGTCCATTAAAAATAGCTTTCTACTATATATATTTTTGTAATAGCATGTTTCTCCTGTAACATTATTTTGACATGGCCATTTTTCTTGAGAACAGCCTCAGGACAACATTAAAAGGCTATTAATTGCTAACACTTTTTTAAACTGTAAACTAATTCATCCCTTTAACCATTGTGCATGCTTCTAATGGCAAGCAGGCAAGCACAAGGAGAAATGAGCCTTCAGGTTGCACGTAGCAATCCTCAGCCTTCTTACTTGTAAAAACTTGATGAATACCTCTGGACGAAGGGGAGGAGGGGGTTACTTCCCCCATTATGTTTGTCACCTCCTTTTCTCCATCGATCAGGATGATCACACAAGCAAGTGGCTCAATAAAGGCCCCCGTGGTGAGGAGAACGTCTTTGTAACATAGTGCAGAGGTTAGCAGCTCCACATGACTCCCCCTACCACCCCCAAGCCATCAGTAAAGCGCTGTTGTATTGATCCTAGCTGGCCATTATTAGCCTTCTCCATTATCTCTGGAGGCCTTATCCTTGGCACCGAGGCTCCATCCCGAGCCTGAGGATATAAATGCAGCAGGAGGGAGAACTCACCACCTGCTCGGCCCATGGCCCAACGTGACACCTTACTTGTTTGGAAAGTCATGTGAAGCACAGTACTGGGATTTCTTTTATTAGAGCTGGATGAGGAGTGTGTGTCCTCTTGCCGTGATGGGTGATTTAGCCGTGTGGAGGGTCAACGTATACTTAGTTCTGTGGATTTTGAGAAAGTGAGCATATACTGTGCTGTTCACGTTAGAGCAATGGATCTTAGTCATCCTACAAACAAGAGTGCTGATGTGTACAATACCGCTCCAACCATCAAACTGACTGTGTCTGACTATCACCCCTGAGACGTGAAGTGTATTTTCTAGGGCTCGGGTGATATGCTTAAGTCCTGGTTAGATTCTTTCACGGTACATGGGGGCCAATTCGATTTTGATTGCGATTTGATTGTATTGACTAATGCAATTTTCTTTTCCTAATTTAATCCTCCGGTTGTCCTCAGGTCAAATTTGACCCGCTTTCAACAAGTTTCTATATCAGACATTTGTGTTTCTTGCTTCCAAATTGTCAAAAGAAATAATTTGGATGATTCCATACAACGCTCTTCAAAAGTAATATAAATGGTCACTACTTTCATTGAATTTGGTTATTTCATTTAATTTTCTAGCATTTGAATAAAGAAAAAGGTAAAAGAACGTTGAAAAAAGTTACAAATATGTCTGAAAAAGCTTCAAAAACATTGAAAAAGTGGCAAGAACATAAAAAAGTGGAGATAAAAAACATCGGGGAAAGCAACAAAAGTGTTGACGACCAAAACGTTGAAAAAAAAAGTTTTCACGGTTTGCATGGTCGACAGGTAAGACAACGCAAGAGTTAACAAAAACAAACAAATAATACACTTCTGAGACAAATCTAAAAACTAATTGTTTTATAAATAAAATACACAAGTCAGTCAGTCAAGCTGACATTTATTTTCTTTTGTAAAGAAGTACATACCATGTAGTTTTTGGGGGTGTGGCCTTGACCACTTTGCTCTTTCGAAATCCAAGATGGCTCTCTCTTTCTCATCGGCGGGCAAAATTCTCTGGGCGGTTAAAGCAGAAAAGGCGAGATAACCTTGCCCCTTATGACCTCATAAGGAGCAAGATTCCAGATCGGCCCATCAGAGAATTCATTTTCTCAAATGCAGAGCAAGATACCCAGGGCTCGTTTTTAAAATAGATTGTTGCCAAAAAATCTAAAACCTATTGTTCTAGGTATTTTCTATTTCTGCTCCGGCTGTAGAGTATAAAAAGCCTTTTTTGTCTTTGTGGAAAGTTGATCCTGCTTGTCAGTCACTGTCAGCTTCCCCACTGTGGGGGAACTGACATGATGTGAAGAGAACAAGACAACCATTACATATACAGTATGTCCCTAATTTTGGCGTCACTGATATCTTGAAATCAAACTCTGGGGGTTTTCACTTGACATCACATCAACTTTGATTGACCTCGCTATGTTTCATCTTGCCACAAGTAATCTCGCTTTAATGCAAAATTAGACAAGTTAATTGGCTCAATCACATTTACAGGCAAACAGAATTGTTGTTGTATGGAGCACTTTATTGACTTCAGCTCCATTTATTATTTTCATTTTTAGGTCAAACGGCCTTTTGAATAGGAGTAATATGGGCACTACTATCATTGCATCAAAATCAAAATTTTTAAAACACTAAGACTGCTCGACACAACATGAAACCTTGCTCAAATTATCACCAGGGGCTCTGCACAGGAACTTGAGCATTGAGAACATTGTTTGAGTTTACTAAAAGGTTTAAAGAAACTCACTTTAGCAGTTGGTTTTTCTGGTCGCTGCCATCTTGCCAGTCAAAAAGAGTCTGTCTACACAAACAATGTTCTCAGTCCACCCGAAAAAGTGGTGCTTCCTTACCCATTATGCTTTTAAACGGAAGTCCGATTTGGGTACATTCACAAAAGCACCCTAGGTTGCATTTTGGCAAGAGTTATGCTTTAAGCACTTAGTTATCAACCGGGAGCCCCTACCTCAGGCTGCACATGCATTATATTTGCCACAATTTACCCAAATAATGTTTCATCTAATTTTATTGGATTAAATATAAGAGGATAATCTATAAAGAGGATAATCTAAGATATTTAATTAGAAACAAAAAATAGTCATGAATCTCAAATTCTGATACATACCCGATATGGTATGAATACGTCATAAATTGTGGCCTACATCCCAAATGAAGTCTCTTCCAAAACTACAGACCAGAGAATTAAGTTAGGCATTGGATGAAGATGATGAAATAGATGGTGGAAAAAGCTCTCTTGTTGGTAAGGTCTGACTCAAATCTGCAAACATTAGTTAGGATTGGGATTTAGAATTTGAGTATTTTAAGCAAAAACCTGTCTTTGGCTCAGCACCATAAGAAACACGTAGAGGAATTCATAGAAGAGATTAAATGAATTGCATCCCCAACGATAGTATAGCAGCTGGAGTGAAGTCTTCTTAGAATAAATCAAATTTAAAAAGGAAAAATCTGCCTCCAGATACTGCTTGTGTATTGGCTTGAGCTCTATGATGCAAACAGATAAAATGTGTGGCTATAAATTGTTTTAGGCCAAAACAGCCTAAAGGCCTCTGTTTTTGTTTAATATCTCAAGGGAAGCTGCACATTAAGCTTCAGTTGAGTGGTCCCAATGCAGATTTTGTCACCTGTGTATAATGTACTTTATTCCAAATTATCTTCGCTCAGCTTTTAACCCTATTCCCACCGCTATGAGATTTCTATAAGATGATGCTTTCAGCCTCTCCTGCCTCACGCTGAAGAAGGCAGTTATTTATAATTCTGCGGTTCTCTGGTGTTTAAGATTTTATGAGCGTTTATATATAGATTCTTTATGCACTTACATCAATTTACCCAAAAATTGGGTTATGTAAAGCACAGAATCATACCTTGTTGGACTGAATACAGTCTTTGACTTTCTATTTATGATGAATGCATCGGTAGATTAATTTTCCATAATATAATGTCAAATATTTTAGGAACCTTCAGAATGCTGCACAGGTTGGATATGTGTCTCTTAAACTTAGATTATTGGGGCTGCAACTAAACATTATTTTCAATATCTATTAAAGTACTTTGATTCATTTAAAATCACAGAAAATATTGAAATGTCTGTCCAATACCCAAACATAATCAGTTATTAAAATAGAAAACCAACAAATACTTGCATCTGAGTAATTGGAACATTGAGCTTTTTTGATTGAAAGTTGGGTTCGCACCTGACAATTGTTTACGTTATTGATTATTATGGCTGGGTACTGAACTTTTATGCTTTTAGGCACTGACCGAATCAACTCTCTAGTATTGAGTGTGGCGTTATCATTCAATACCAAAGGATTACATCTCATTAGTGTCAGTGAGCCAATAGGCATACAGTATGCTTCCAACCAAGATATAATAACGCTTGTTGGCGGTCTACACGTCATAGAAACTCTGTTACACACAGAGATGGGGCTCACGTGTGTGTTGTGTTTTAAAAGGCTTGACAGTGTGCTTGAAAATGATGTAAAGGCGCTGGAGAAAAAAAAAATTGTAATGTTGTAATTTATTTTGATAAAATGGATTTCATCAAATTACTGTTAGAAGTGTGACGAGATCTCGTCTCAAGAGTAAGTAAGAAAAATCTTTCTTTTTTTTTCTTTTGAAAAATTGTTCCAGCTGTAGAGGTCTGTAGAAACTTAATCTTTACAGTTCACAGTTGTTGTGGGAGACTATATAGGCAGAGGTGTCCTGAGGCGATCTGTGCTATCAGCATCAGAGCAGATCAAGGCATTTCTTTGTAGATCGGGATCAGTTATATCAAGCCGGATCTATTGCTGTTGCTTCTCAAAAAAGTGGTGCATTGTGCTGTGTTGCACACTGTTCTAGTCAAAATCCCACAGTGATGACAGTAAGTTAAAGTGGGGCACCACAGACAAATATATGACAGCTACATAAGATAAGATTGATCTTTGTTCCCGTGAATGTTGGATTAACATGATTCTTATTTGCTCTGTTTTCCTGTTGTACAGGCATGGACAGCACATGCCTTGAATCATTCACACTTACATCTTGTTCTGTCCTGATGACAAAGCTGACAGATGGTGCAGAATGTGTGGGACATGATACCAGCTGTTGCTCCAGGAAAATGTAGTGTTTATTTTTTGTAGTCACATTGAAAAAGAAGTCCTCTAAATGATGCCTAAATGAGCGTTTCTCAAACTTTTAATTTGCCTTTGACCTTATCTGTTGTGGCCAAATTGTCCTTATAATATGTTTGGTTGCATTAAGTAAGTCAGACTGCTTGATCATCATGTTATGGCTAATGTTTGAGCAAACAGTTGCTAATTTGACATAGACATAAGACATGCAGCAGACACAGGGCTACATGGGCATCCCAATTAAGGGCGTATTCACACCTGTAGATTGCTATGGTCCTAATCAGTTAGTAGCCATTGGTTCGTTTGGTTCGGTTTGGTTTCACACTTGGAAAGATTTCAAGCGTACCAAAATCCACCATTAGAAATCACGCAAGAACGTCCACTACTCTTAATGGTTGGATGTTTCTGAGGGCGGGAGCAAGAAAGTAAATACATGAACAAGGTTGTGTGTTGTGGACTAGTGCATATTTCTTACATCTCCATGATCAAACCAGCTCATTTCATTAAAATGATCAGACATTGTTTTGCAAGAGACGTTACCACGTCTGCTCTGGTCACCAAGACTTCGCTCTGCTCTACTTCCAATTTTAGCTGCAGCTGGTTTGACCACGGATAAACGAGTGACGGACGGTAAGCTTGACCGCAGTTTAATCACAGTCTGTGACAGACCGCTTAACACACCTAACTACTACATTAGCTCAGACTGGCGGAGGTTGTATAGTTGCTGCGGTTCAAGTATGGATCACATTCTCACCACAAACGAACCGTTCAGGAGTCCGCTTTGCACCAGGTGTGCTCCAGAGTTTGATTGCCGCGTTCTCACCTGCCCAAACGAACCGCACCAGCGGGACAAACAAACTCTAGTTTGATTCAACCGAACTAAAGGCTCATGGTGTAAAAACACCCTAAGTCATGTCAGGCCACCTGTAGAATGAAGTCTAAAATCTATTCTACCTTTTACCTGTTTTTGTCAAACCACTTCTTGAGGTAATTTACAAATTAATTTTACTCCCGGCTACTAGTGATTATTTTAATTTTTAGATGTATCTGCACATAAATCAGAAAACATGGAAAAGCAGCAAATCCTCAGATTTGAGAATTTTTGAATTCCATCTGTATTTATAAGACATCATTTGTGTAATTCAAAATTGAGTAAAGTCTTAGGAGAAATCTAAATTCTCACCCTTCCCACTAGCTTAGAAAAAGTAATGTTTTTTCTCGCACATTTTAATATTACTACACACAGCAGGCACTACTGTATTTTCTGTTTACTTGTAAATATGAAAAGTGAAGATGGTACAGTCTAGTAATTGTATCTAATCCTAACTAATCATTGACCATCCACCTCCTCATCCCATGGTCCAATAATTCCATAGCTCTTGAAAAGAGAATGGCTTTTAACAAACTCTAACATGCCCCCAGGACACCTTCCTGCTCTGTGCCTCTCGATATGCAGTAGATCAATTAATATTGATCCATAACCAACTTGTGAAGGAACAATAAAGGTTTTTTGTGCGTGTGTGTGTGTACACAGTACAAGTATTTGATACACTGCCAATTTTGCAGGTTTTCCTACTTACAAAGCATGTAGAGGTCTGTAATTTTTTATCATAGGTACAATTAAACTGTTATAGATGGAATCTGAAACAAAAATCCAGAAAATCACTTTGTATGATTTTTAAATAATTAATTAGCATTTTATTGCATGACAAATGTATTTGATACATCAGAAAAGCAAAACTTAATATTTGTTACACAAACCTTTTGCAATTCCAGAGATCATACGTTTCCTGTAGTTCTTGACCAGGTTTGCACACACTGCAGCAGCACCCACTCCTCCATACCAGACCTTCTCCAGATCCTTAAGGTTTCGGGGCTGTCGCTGGGCAGTACGGACTTTCAATGCCGTCCAAAGATTTTCTATTGGGTTCAGGTCTGGAGACCGGCAAGGCCCCTCCAGGACCTTGAGATGCTTCTTAGGGAGCCACTCCTTAGTTGCCCTGGCTGTGTGTTTTGGGTCGTTGTCATGCTGGAAGACCCAGCCACAACCCATCTTCAATGCTCTTACTGAGGGAAGGAGGTTGTTGGCCAAGATCTCCCAATACATGGCCCCATCTACCCTCCCCTCAACGCTGCAGTCGTCCTGTCCCCTTCGCAGAAAAGCATCCTCAAAGAAAGATGTTTCCACCTCCATCATTCACGGTTGGGATGGTGTTATTAAGGTTGTACTCATCCTTCTTCTTCCCCCAAACACGACGGGTGGAGTATTTTTGTCTCATTAGACCACATGACCTTCTCCAATTTAATTTGTAGGGATGCATTTTAGAATAATATAACACAGTGAGAAATGTCCTGGAGAGATGAGTCTTGTGATGTGATTACATTGTTGCTAATCATTACCGGACAAAAACTTTAGGCAAACAAAACATAAATTATTGATAAAAAAATAAGGGTTTTAAAATTAATCCCTGAGGAACTACAAATTAAAGTCTCCCATGAGCAACTATGATGTTTGCTTTTGTAATAATATAGTATAATGTGGGAAACACATTTGATGATGACTTTTTCTTTTATCAATATCTTTATTCAAAGTCAAGAAAACATCCAGTTTGGGATGTCGAGAATGTTTGCCTCTCATTACGTTTTTCTGTCTCTTGGCAAAAAAAAAGAAATGGCAGTTTTTTTTTTTCACCCATCCGGTAACTTGTCAGAGAGAAATGTCAGTGTCATACATTTAGTCCATGTCAAACTAGCATTTTTCCAAAAATGTTTTTTTCTTCTTCTTTTTTGTGATGATAAAAGTGAGTCATTGTTTTTAATCACTTTGTCAATTGGGCAACAGAGATATGAGCTGGTGACGGTCAGTTGACTGTACTGTACAGTCAACTGTAGGATGGTTTCATCACAACTCCTTTGCATCTATTTAACACAAACTAGTTACACAGCCATGCTTTTTTAATTTTCCACCCACGTTTCTTTATTAATAACCAGGAGAAGAAAGTCAAGTATTGTTTTTATCAATTTGTGCCACAGTCACGGTGGTCTGCCAGATGGGTTTGGAGGCACCTTTGCTCTGCGTCAATGGCCCTGTCTGTCTGAGAGGCAGTGACTGCTCAGGTCGCTGTGCTTATCTGTTGAGAAAAACTGTGTGTGGCTGGCCAATGATGGGAGGAAGCTGTTAATAGTGACAAAAGAAAAAAACAATTCCACACATATTTACTATCTTATCAAACCCTTATGCCAAAAAAGACAAATGAAACCAGCAAGTACTAACATTTAAGAAACTGGAACCACATAATTGGTTCATAAATTATTTTGATGAATTGTTTTATATTAATACATTTAATAAGTAAATAAAAATCTCCAGTGGTAGTCCTATGGCTCATTACCATCTCCCTTCATTGCCCGGCTCATGTTTATTAGAATAAACATCAGAGTTGGTGTAGAGGTCTATTTGTCAACTTTTGAAAATGTCTGCCTTGTTCTGGGTTTTTTACCTCTGCCTCGCAAAAAGTAAGATTAACAGTGTTGCCGTGGCAGTGAATTGGTAACTTATTACTGCGTGTAATATTTTTAGATGTTAGATGTATGCAATTCTTGTAATATTGGATAAATTGTGTGATTCAATCTAAATAAATGTAAATTGTGGTTTGTTGATTGTAATAATATTGGTAACAATGATTTTTATTCATCTGAACAGCAAAGAGTAGACATAATTGTCATACATAAATTAATAAATGGATTAGGACATGACCAAGTTTTTGTTTTTGTGTGTGTGTGTTTTAGGGACAGCCTGTTGGCCAGTGTGATTTCGGTATCCGGCTGTTATGCATGGAAAAGGAGATAATTTCTCCCCGGATGGAAAAGATGAAGACTGGACAGATTGACAAAACCAAGGAGCCCTTCAGTGTCCGAAATAAACCCTTCTTTGACATTCATGCAGCACGCAAGGTACTGTGAACAAAAGTATTCTTTTACTCCCAATTGTATTCCCATTTCTTTCACAGGCATAACCAAGACAAAACACATTCTTGTTTTTCACACACAGATATGCAAAACCTAGATGACCCAACATTCTTAAATGTTGCATCTATAAATGAAATGTGAGTCAGTAATGTCCCATTTACCCATCTGGATTGCAATTTGGGCCCCAGTTAAGTAGCTAGCGCGAGAGCAGTTTAAAGACGTCTTATGTACCAGAATCTTGTGCAAAGCACAATCTCACCCAGAACAGGGAAAGAGACCCTCTCTAGCACTCAAGCCTGAAGTAGCCAACTTTCAACCTTGTAGATGGGCCTGCTGGGATATCAGCTAGAGTCCTACATTTTAAACCTCAGATTCAGGAGGGGGGGAGAGGAGTCCATCTTGGTTGTGAAGGAGTTGACCAGTTCTTTACTCTTGCAAAGAGTTAATGGGGGTCAATGGAGTTTGTGCATCTATTGCCTCTGTGTATTGTGAACTATGGGAAGGCCTATGACCATTTCACTTCAGATAACTTCTGGGGATGTAAAACTTGAGCTCTGGGATGTTGTCATCTGGTCCTTGTATTAGTGTAGTGAGAGCTCACTTGTGGACTTGAGCTCTACCAAGATTCTGATTCTAATTTTCATGTACCGTTTTCCAGAAACCAGGAATCTTTTTAAGCAACTAACTTTACCTTTGTTTTGGCCAGAGGAAACACTAAATGTTTTGTTCTTGGCCCTACAAAGGTTTTGCTTTGTCGGTGATACATCTGGTAGCCCAGAAACTATCTTGGTGTTTGCTGTACTAGGAATCAAAAATTGGTCAAACACATTAGTCTGGCTATTACCAGACTAAGCCAAGCTCAATAAATTTGAGATTGCGCATTGGTCTGGGGAGTCTGCTCTGTATTTCCTCTGCAAAAGAGGCGTGACCAACGGGCATAGTTCAAATGACTCTGTACAAAATTGGATAGTCCTCTATCCAATCAGACCAACGACCCGGGTGACGTAGAAGTGACAGTGGCATCAACGCGCTTGCTGCGCTTAGCTGGCCGCTATATTGGATGTAAACAAGAAGCTGCCTGGCGGCTTCTCTACGGTCATTGTGTTAAACCTGGCAATAGTGCGCCAGGTAGATAAGCCAGTTTGTGATTGGTTTCCCCAAACTTGTGAATTGAAGCAAGAGAATTAAATGTCGAGGTTTGCAGACCGAGCTGCAGGGAGAAGTCAAATCGCCGGCAAACTGGGCGGGGTTTACCCAGTCTACAAACACATGCCTTGAGCCTTGTCAATGATTGTCAATGATTGCCTCTTCCTGATGAGAAGATGGCAATGGAATAAAACATTACAATACACTGCTGGCGAAAGTCATTACTTTGTTAGCTGGTAGGTATGGGAACATTTCATAGATTTTGTTGGATGTTGCCTAGCATCCAACATTGCTGTCATGTCCTTGATAGTAGCAAGACTAAGTAGAGAATGCAGTTCTGATTCAGTTACATTCTCTTTTTTATTTAAGTTAAAGAGAATGTAACTGAATCTTATTCACTGACCATTGTAACACACCATTTCTACCACTCATTATTATAGTATTTTAGTTTTAGTTGTCAGATAATAAGTAAATGACCACAGCACAGGCTGTAGTACTGTGCTGTTCACAGGCTCAAGACAGCAGAGCTTTTATCCTCTGAATAGCAGTTGAGCCTTTTTTCAAAGGCCTGCACTTGTGCCCTAATATCACGTCTGTGGGAGGCCGGAGTACGATAGATTTGATGTTTTGTTCGGGCCAAGATCCTTCTGAAATCTTGGCGCCAGACAATCGCAGATGATCAAAGTCTGCGGAGGGGGCTAAGTTTAAGGCAGTTCTTGTGTTGTGGTCACACGCCTTCCTCTGCCAACTCTAATATCCTGGTGTTTTTTTACTTAAAATTCTTAGTTAAGTTACCTCTGCTCTAACCCTGTGCTGTCTACCCCTCTAAGAACCTTTTTATGAAGGATCAGCCCCCACCCTTTGAGGGGCATGTTGATGAAGATACTCTAGGAATTAAGTAACTGGAATTGCGACTGATTTCTGACTGCTCTATTGTGTTATGCAGCAGCCATCTGCTCCTCATACAGTCCTTTCTCTGTTGTATGGGACATTAAAAGAGAGGAACTGGAATCTAGCTCATTAATTCAAAGCAGCACAACCCTCCACTTCATTGCATATCAACCAGAAATTCCTTTTAGGGGTATTTCAGTCACAGACTGGAGTTGTATGATGGCTTTTGTCTGTTGCTAGGCTGCTGTTTGTCATCTCAGACACTTACACATTCATGCTTCCATTTCCCACCAATTGGGGACCGTTTATTCTTTTCTCTTTCCTCCACTTGTCCAATTATCTTACAAAGACCCCTCTTTGTATTACAGAAATTGGGACATTGGGACAACCAGATAATACATTTTGGAATTTCCCTATTGTGTAGGTTGAAGGACCTGGCTGACATAATGTGTTTCGAGTAGAAAATAATTCTGAATTTAATGGCACTTCACAACTGGTGGTGGATGGTGGTGCCTGCTCTACAGTTGATTGTATTTTGCATGGGATGATATGCATCAACAATGCCAACATCAAAAACCATCAGCTGTCCAATCACAGCTTGGGGGAAAACCCTGGATTGAGTTTATCATTGCTGGAACAATCTGATGGCAGCAATGACACAGCCTTTCATATTAAAACAGTATCCTGTACAGATGCTCAGCTGGCTGGAGGGACACTATTGACGGTACATTTAGTCACATTTGTCAATGACTGTCAGCTGTTTCAGGGGTTAGAAGCGACATAATTGCCTTTTTAACCTTTTTGTTTTTAATTTATATTATGACGCAGTAAAATGCATTCATAAAAAGTAAATACATGTAACGATGCGTATTGTTAACTTTTTTTCTTTGTTTGATTTGTCTTTATACAGGCATTTAAAATCTTTTGTTGATTATATACAATACCCATAGCATCAAAATCCCATCCTCGGCTCAATACACACAAACTATTCCCCATTTATCAAACCCTTGCTTTGGTTTCTTTGTGTCTTTGTCCTGGATGTAATCGAAGTGTTGGTTCCAGACTTAAAACTAAAATGAAAAGCTGATTAAAAACTGTTTTAATGAATTCTATAGACGCTGCTGTCTGTACTATTCCTGCACATATAGCACTACATCCTTAATTATAATGCTACATTTCATTTTTTTATGAGCAAGCCTTTAAGCATGTATACCAACTGTCAAATAAGATAAATAAGCTTTTCTATCAGTTGATGTTCAATGTAGTGCACTATAATACCTTTGATATGATTTGCTAATGCTGCACATTTAATACACACAGCAGCATTATATGGCTAACATTTACAGTACACAAAGATGAAATTTCTCTCTTTTGGTACACTGGTGACACTGGTACATTGACCGAAGAATGTATTTCGCAGAGATGTTGGTATTTCATTCAGGGATTTAGAAATCTAGTTAAGACTTGGATTTCTTGTCATTTCTTTGCTCGCTAACGGCAACAGAATTGGCAATTTCCACAGAGAATCTGTTTATAAGGTAGAAATTCATATTCTTCTAAGGATTATAGAAATGAGTGTTACAGTTTTGGGGCTTCAGACATTTGACGGTGATTTTTGTCATTTCCATATAAAGTGGGCCGTACAAGTAAAAACAACCTCTTCCAACTCAAACTTGTTTTTAATGTTGCATTTATGCATGTTTCATCGGCCTATTTGTGAAAAAAAAGTAACATTTCATTTACACAACATTGATGATACGCTTACTAAGTAAGTAAGGTAGCCACACTGTGGTAGCCATCCATAGATACAGTTAAGCTTAAGGATTTACTGTGTGTTCCACATGCATGTTTAACATTAAAACATGATGTAACATCCATCCATCCATCCAACCATTTTCATCCACGGAACCAGTTTAATGGGCAACTCAATTTTATACATTGTCTAGATTCTCAATATACCCTATTATGCTATTTGACCTACTAAATTCATCATTTTTTAAAGCAGGGAACATTTTAAATTGGAGTAATTTATCAGTTCTCTAAAATGAAACCTCTGTTAGGTGTACCCTGCTTGAATAGGCCTAACATTTTCAGATCATACAGTAATTAAATGTGAGTCAGATTTAATAAAGTCACAATTGATAATATTCATAATATTAAAATTACAAAAGGAAATTAGGTGGTGTTAATTTGTCTTGCTTCTTCTCAGAATATATAATATCCCTTGCTCGTTTATCACACCTCTAAAGAAATTAAGCCTAAGATGAATCAAGATTCCCCTTAAATAAACTGGTATCTCCAATTGAACACAGGCCATCACCCGCCTCCAGTGGTCCAGATTGGAGAGAGAGTCTTCTGGTGACAGAATGTCAAACGCTCAAACCAAATCACAGCATGTACAGAAAACAAAATAGCCAAAATAATTGACTGTCTTTAGAATCTATGTAGTGAAGTTGAATAGATTTTTAGATTGCTGAAGTACATTATTGTTGGGTGCCTTTTTTGTTTACTGGGCTGTAGTTTATCTTGACTCCCAGACTGTCTAGGCATGTTCTGATTTCTATTTTCTGATTGTGTGTTCCCTTATAGTTGTACGATTCCATGCCAAGCTTGCGGTTAGGCTGAATCTTATTAAGAGACATTGCAATTAAGGTCTCAGGCTTATCGTTAATAGACTTGAAGTGTGCGTATTGTCACATCTGGTTGGGGTGTGGCCCTGAGGTATGACAGGGTTGCAGCATTAGTGCAGAGAACCAAATCTCAGAGTGTGCACTGCAACTCATGCTTCGCACGGTCTCTCCATCAATACTCTCATCAAAGGAAAACAATTGTGTAGCAGGCCTAAGTGTTGATCCCAGACAGTATATTGAGTTACTGCAGCCAACCACATAATTGCAATGACAAGACAATTTCTCTTTTCCTTACTCACCTTTCCCTCCAGTGGGCTCATTCGTCATAAGCAGACCTTAATTCATTGTAAATGTCCTCATGGTTTCTCTCTTGTTGATACACTCGTCTTGCTTTTTGTAGTGGCAAGGCCAGATGATAAAAGTAGCTCCTTAACAGCATGTCTCATTAGCTGAGTGCTGTATGTCTGCAGGTTTTCCTGTTGGTCACTGACCTCACCCCTCTGTCAGCTCTTGAGTCCGCAGAAGATGGAAAAGCAAGACCCGGGGTCTCAGTCTTTGTCTCCTTTGTGTTTGTGCTAAAATAAAATGTTCTATTGTGCTGAATCTGAGCTTGATATCCGAGTTAGTCAGTTATTCCGTGTCTGCTGTATCAACTCAGATACAAATTAAGATGTTTTTCTGTCAATTCACAAAATGCCTTTTGCTAGTAAATGACAAAACTAAAATCTTTCGTATTGACCCATAAACCTACCGTATTTTATTTGTTCTAATTTATAGCAAAAATGTGGGAATGCTTCAGCAGGGGAAGATTGATTGTTTATGTCTCACTGTATCTTACTCAGTTTATGAAATGCACTCCAAATAAAGCAGTCATCTGCCTGCACCTCTGGCCCTGGTAATACATCCATCCCCCACCGCTAGGTTGAAGAACAAGCTGCACCCACTCACAAAGGGAAACATGTTGACTGTTGTATAAGGGCTACACACAACATGGACTCGATGACTAATGTTTGTCTACCTCAGTTTGCTTTGAATTTTTTAGTTTTCTTCAAAGCCTCCGAGACATTACGTAACATCTGATGATGCACGACACTTCTATACAGTGAATGTCAGATTCACTGAGAGAGCGGGTGAAAATGTGGATGCATCGAGTGTAGCGGCTCATTTTATTCGTTCTGCTTGCTTGCTTCCCTTGTGCCTTCCAGGCTCAGAGCTAATGTACTCAATGAAAAGAACATTCAACCTCCGGGTCAGGTCAACAGGTGTTTTTCTTCAGATGATCTTTGAACTGTTGTTTTTTTCTGCTTTTGTCCATTTTTTAGTCTAACATTGAAACATGCGCTTATATTTTGTTCACACCAGCCTTGTAAGTTCATTTTGCGTCCCGTTACCTGTTAATATATCGTTAATATTTCAACTCAACATTGGCTCTACTGACTGTAATCGCTACACACATGCTGTGAACACAACATTAGTCTCTTCTCTTCTATCGGAGCTCTCCCATCAGGGAAAAGCTACACCAATGGTGATCCATGTTTGTTTTTGTTTTTTTAATCTGGAGCATCCACTCCAGAAACTTTACTTGGATGCCTACGATTTTTTGCCAAAGGTTGCCATACTCCTAGCGGCTACTCCATTGTGTGTGTGTGTGTGTGTGTGTGTGTGTGTGTGTGTGTGTGTGTGTGTGTGTGTGTGTGTGTGTGTGTGTGTGTGTGTGTGTGTGTGTGTGTGTGTGTGTGTGTGTGTGTGTGTGTGTGTGTGTGTGTGTGTGTGTGTGTGTGTGTGTGTGTGTGTGTGTGTGTGTGTGTGTGTGTGTGTGTGTGTGTTTTATAGGAGAATAAAACTGTTTTTGGACACATCTAAGCTTAAAGGCCATTTCACATGCCAGCGGTTGGCTGACTGAAATCTGAGAGTTGACATTACCAGGAGACTTCTGTGGTGCCCTGTGGACTGGAAAACATCACACTGTGTATTCTATGAATATGTTTTCACTCTTTTTCAATGAACTCTAAAGTATTGGATTAACAGTACGCTGTCTGTCCCTTGACAGAATGTCACATTTGAGAGGACATGTCATGCTGTTTGTATTCCACTCAAGTGGAATTTGTCAAGCTAGGCTAACTAGCTTTCACTCTGAAAGTGGACAAACACAAGGAAATCTGTAAATACATTTTCCAGGGTGATCAGGTCAAAGAAAATTAATCTCGAGCTGTTTTGATAATACATTAATCATTTGAGAATTGAAGTGGCATAATTAAAAATTGACATGTAAACTCCCACAGTGTCCCTTGGCCTCAGCTCAGATTATAAATTTTAGTGCAATGATTTTTTGCTCCCTCAAGTCTTTAATGTCTTGCAGCTAACTTGCTGCTAACTTTTTCTAATTTCATGGTAGGAAGTGTGAGGTACTAGTCACCCATCATGACACTTGTTCTGTGCGCCGCAGGTTCATTTTAATACCACAATTCAATTTCATGCTGTGCCCCAATATTTGTAATCTTATACCATCCCCTTATTTGGTTTAATCTTTAAAATGTTATCTTTCCCAGTCACCACAGATGAATGTGTAAAATGAACTTTTTCTGAACTGTCCGACGGTAACCTTGTTTAACTTCAGACCAGCCGGTGGTTTAGCAGCCCTGCCCATACACTCTGATGTGGACTTTTTGTTTAATAGGGAACTGCGTAATGGCTTCAGAGGACCGTTCACATTAGGCTTGAAAGGAGCCTCCAGCATCATCCCCGTGGTCTGACTGGAATATCAACCCATACACTTAAAAAATTATTGTATATATAATAGGAAAAATATAAAATCACCCTCACTTACCAGGGGGTGATAATAGACCATCACTGTTTCATGAAAGGTTGTTTTGACCACAGCTTTTAGCAACAGCAACTAAACATTTCCTTTTTTAATCACCTTTATTTCACTTCCTTGTTCATTTGTGTTTAATTGGCAACTGTTCTGCTAACCCATAAGCGTAGTTAATTAATTAATTTAAGTTTCAACTAAATGAATATTAAACTAAAACTTTGATCACAAAAAAAACTATACAGCTGTTACAATGTTGTAAGACAATACAATTTCACATTCATTGACAGTTTTAGCTCAATAAGTATATAAATCGTGATTGGTTGGCTCCATCTCCCTTCTGTAAGTACGGAAGCAAATCTTTGGTACACCTTCAGTAAAACATTCTTCTCTGTCTGATACAAGCACTTTCCAGCTCAGGGCAGAGACAGTCTCTTCTCTTACTGTGTCTTAGACCGCATAATACAGCAGCATGCTGTTGGAGCTCAAATAAAGGCTCCCTCCTTCCTTGTTGTTACCTCTTTACACGGACTCTCTGTCTGCTGTCTGTATGAACGTGACTGAATGTGTCTGAGTATGTTGGATTGGCTCGTCACCTCTTTGTGTTTGTGGTTGTCTGTTTATCTTTTCTCTCCCGGAGATGGGGCGGTGGTGTCTAACTAGCTTCAGTCCCATCATTAACACATGATGATTTAATCCAGTTTGGTTTATTTGTTTAGCATTACCTATTTTTTTGTCTCCAACGTCGCATTCCAGGCAGCTAACTCTAACCTTAACCCTAAACATAACCATTGCCGCGCTGCCTGGAAGGAGACGTTGGGGCATCAAACATCAAACACCAGTATTTGCAGCCTCAACTGTCCTAATGGCCGTGCATGGAGCTGTGACCTGAGCATAACGATTAGATTTTTAAAACGCTTAACAAAAGTAAATGAATCTAATATTATAGAGTGCAGTCATTTGGCTCTATTTTCACGATCTAAGCGCACGGCGTAAAGCGCCTGGTGCAGGTGTGTTTAGTGCATATACAAATCTACTTTTGCTAGTTTAACGGCCGAAAAAAGGTTCTGTGCGACAAGCGCTTGGTTCAGAAGGGTTGTACTTAGTGTTTTATTAAGGTGTGTTTTGTGTGTAATAAACCAATCAGGGTGCCATCTCCCATTCCCTTTCAAAGCCAGGCGCGATTGTGCACTGGCACGTTGCTATTATGATGGCGGATTTGCTAAGCAGGAAGGAGAGATTTGCCTTTGCGTGAAGTGAAAGAGCGTTTAAGACTATTTCACATTGTAATATTTTAATTTTTTTATATTTGGCATGTTTGTGTGCTGCTGCGCTTCCCTGTGTGTGGAACAGCGCATTAGTAAAACGTGCCTGGGCTTATGTACAGTGCACGCACACTATGCTTGTTAAAATATCAATTCAATTCTGCGTTTGTGACTTTAGACCAGGTTTTTGTTGGTCAATGGCGTATTCACTTTCTGCTGCCCTAAGATGGCCATACGCAAAGATTGCAGCTAAACACACCTCCCTGTATGACCAGCATGCCTATGGGCGCACAGATGGGCGCAGGTGCATTTAAACGATGTTGGCGCTGGATGGGAAATTGCCGACTGCATCAGTCTTAAACTAGCATAGACACTTGCGTTGGGCTTTGTGCCACGCCAGGTGCAAGACAGGCCCCATGGTCTCTATTATCCTTAAAATATCTTTTTCCATTAATGTTTAAAATGATTAGACAATTAATTGATAAATTGAATCATAAAATTAATCTCCAGCTGTTTTGATAATAGATTAATAATTTGAGAATTGAAATGGCATGATTAAAAATTGACATGTAAGCTCTCACAATGTCCCTTGGCCTCAGCTCAGATTATAAATTTCTATGATCATTTTTTGCTCCCTGAAGTCTTTATCGTCTTGCTGCTAACTTTTTCTAATTTCATGGTAGGAAGTGTGAGGTGCTGGTTACCCATCATGACACTTGTTCTGTTCGCCGCAGGTTCATTTTTATACCACAATTCAATTTCATGCTGTGCCCCGATATTTCTTATATCCCCTTATTTGGTTTACTCTTTAAAATGTTATCTTTTCCCAGTCACCACAAATGAATGTGTAAAATTTAATAGTTATTTTTATGAACTGTCTAACATCCATCAAAAGATAAGATGTCAGAGGACGTTAAACCTCTCCAGACGGGAACCTTGTTTAACTTCAGACCAGCCGGTGGTTTAGCAGCCCTGCCCATACACTCTGATGTGGACTTTTTCTTTAATAGGGAACTGCGTACTGGCTTCAGAGGACCATTCACATTAGACTTGAAAGGAGCCTCCAGCAACATCCCTCTGGTCTGACTGGAATATCAATCCATCCTCTCTGCCTTTGATTCAGCCCCCACACCTAAACCTCCTCAGAGCTACGAGGATGAGCAGACCACAGGAAAGCACAAAGGCTTCAGAAATGGAAAGTGCGTCATATTATTTCAAATGTGCTGATGAAAAGCTGATACAGAAAGTGAGCCACGGTACTGCTTGGTACATGAGACCATGCTCTGTTGGCTTTCTTTTAAATCAACCATAAAGTATAGACATATTATGAATACATGATACACACGTGTTGATTCATATTACTTATTGCTTTAAGAAACATACAGGCCTTTACTCTTTATCTGTTATTCAAAGTCACACCAGGAATTCATTCAAAATACAGGTCAGAAGTGTAATTTGCCCACCTGTGATGCATTACTACTAACCCCTAAGTATTTTTGTTGCCTAAACTTAACTAGTTCTCTTTCACAACGTCAACTATGTGTTAATATGCCACTGTAACTATCTGTCCAATCTGAGTTTTCTTTTTTTTTTTTTTGATTGGCTAATGAGAATTAACCTTGCTGTGTAGATGACAGACTACATGAAACAGTGAATGTGTATGGCATACTTTAATTTCTATGCTATCTGTAACATCACGTCACATATTGTTCAGCATTGTGGCCTTTTGTGAAATAGACCCAAAAATGAAACCCTGCATAGAAAAAGGTTCTGACTTCCATCACCCTGACATCTTCAGAGGAAAGACAATGCTTAGCATGTTAGCAGTTGATTTGTCCCCCTCCGAGCTCTTGCGTTGCCCCGTCGCTGCCCTGGAGTCTGCGATGAAAGCACTTAATGGGTCTTTGTTGTTTGCCTCAGCCCACACACCCCCCCTACTGTACCAGGCACAACTTTGTGTTTCCTTTCTAAAAGGTTTACCATGAAAGCAGGGTGGCTGCCCCCTTTCTGCATTATCACTCCAAGGAACTTCCCCACTGTAGGATAATGTGTGAGTGGAATTCTTCTTTCTGCTCATCTCTCCATCCAGGGTTCACTGCTCGATGAAGGTAGTGGGTGGGTGTGCTAAGATGGCAAGAGAACTGAAATGGAACTCCCAGATCTTACCGCCTACATGCCGTTCCTTCATCAAGGCACCCGTTCTTTTTAGTCTGGCTATCTGCCTTCTCCGTGTCAGCCTGATTGTCGAGCTTTGTGTGATCTGCTGTGACTCAATCATCATTCTGGAGAGCACTGATGTTGCTCTGCTTTCGTTTCAGATACAGCCGAGACCGAATGGTTTTATGTGGCTGTAGTTAAATGTACACAGCGCTCCTCTGAGGGCTGATGACTTCACTTCATCCACCCCTGAAACACATCTTTTGAGAAGCAGTGATGATTTTGCATCAAAGTATTTTGTGAAAAGGTGAAATCATCCTGCAGTAAAAATATAACAATATCTAATACAATCAGAGTGCTCTGCAGCTAGACAGCCATGCTTTTCAGAGTTTTACTAAACCACTGACAGGTTCTATTTGCTAAGGAGAGCCTAAGTGAGACCAGAAGGTCGGTTTTCTGTTGGATAAGTAAGAAAACCATTCCCAACCATATTTAGGTGTGTTTGTATCCACCTAATTTAATGTACATTTTCAATTTACGCATAGAATTGCTGGAAAGTGCAATGGAAAAAATCTCGAGATGAATGTTTGTTTTTTCGTGTGGGTTACCGTTTGTTTGTATCGTGCATGCAGGGTAACCATGTGGGTGAACAAGCAAAAACATGTAGCCTTGTGCCAACAAAGGCAGGAGAGAAGACTGCATGCTAGCAAACATGGATTTTACAATGCACGATTTATGTTTTTTTTATTTTTTTATTTTTAAATCTGCTTTATAAATGTTTTAAGAGAAATAAAATTATCTCTGGGTTTGGTAAGAAGCACTGCATGTAAACATAACTTTGTATTTTACGAGAAAACTCTTTAACATGGCACTTCAAGAAAGGAAAGTAGACCTAAAGAACCGCTGCCCACTCTGCCTGCAATTTGATTTCGCCCTGCAGCTCGGTCTTGAAACCTGCACGTTTAATTCTCCTGCTTAAGTTCACAATTGACCAAATGCCACCGAAGCGAAGCAAACCTGTTGATGCCGCTGTCGGTTTCCAAGTCACCCGGGTCGTTGGTTTGATTGGTTGAAGGACTATCCAATTGCGTACAGAGTCATTTGAACTATGCCCGCTGGTCACGCCTCTTGTGCAGAGACAATACAGAGCAGACTCCCCAAACCAATGCTCAATCTCAAATCCATTTAGCTTGACTTGGTCTGGTGATCGCCAGACTAGATAAATGTCCTACTTTGCAGCAAATATTATTTGATGTATTATACAGTTGTATCTGCTCACTTCAAAGAGATTTTTTGAGAAAGACTTAATGTGTCGTCATAGATGGTTATCCACCAAGCAGCTGAGACGGACCAGTTTGCTCTAATGCTGGAAAAAATGTGTCAAAGCCATTTTTTTACAGGAGAGCCTGCAGTGCTGCTGTGTATGAAATGGTTAACCAGCCTTTCATGAAGTGCAAATGTAGTTATGTTATATTAATGATTGTTGACGGTCTCCATATCTCATCAACACATTCCTATCTCCTAATCAACAACCACTTAAATTGACCATGCCTGCTGATTAAAATGTCAAAGGTGGACATAGATGCAGGCATTGCTAATTCAAATGTCATCATTTCATTTTACGGTCTCCTTTCATTCAGACAGGGGACAACTTACAAAATGTTAAATACAGTAGAGGCCAAAAGTCTGGACACACCTTGTCATTCAATGTGTTTCCTTTATTTTCATGACTATTTACATTGTAGATTGTCACTGAAGGCATCAAAACTATAAATGAACACATATGTAATTATGTATTTAACAAAAAGTATGAAATAATTGAAAACTTTTCTTAAATTCTAGTTTCTTTAAAGTAGCCTCCCTTTGCTCTGAGTACTGCTTTGCACACTCTTGGCATTCTCTTGATGAGCTTCACGAGGCAGTCACCTGAAATGGTTTCCCAACAGTCTTGAAGGAGTTCCCAGAGATGCTCAGCACTCGTTGGCCCTTTTGCCTTCACTCTGCGGTCCAGCTCCCCCCAAACCATCTTGATTGGGTTCAGGTCCAGTGTCTGTTGAGTCGCAGCACTCCATTACTCTCCTTTTTGATCAAATAGTCCTTGCAAAGCCTGGAGGTGTGTTTGGGGTCATTAGAATCCATCCGGTCACCTTTTCTCCGTCGCACAAAGACACGGCGTTTGGAACCAAAGATCTCAAACTTGGGCTCATCTGACCAAAGCCCAGATTTCTACTGGTCTAATGTCCATTCCTTGTGTTTCTTGGCCCAAACAATTCTCCTCTGCTTGTTGCCTCTCCTTAGCAGTGGTTTCTTAGTTGCTATTTGACCATGAAGGCCTGATTCACGCTGTCTCCTCTTAACAGTTGTTCTAGTTAGCTGCTGCTATTAACTTGCGATTTCTGAGGCTGGTGACTCAGATGAACTTATCCTCAGCAGGTTTTTTGCAACTGCACTTTGGGGCACATTAAGTAAGTTTTCGAAATTTTCCGGACCGACTGACCTTCATTTCTTAAAGTAATGATGGCCATTCATTTCTCTTTACTTAGCTGATTGGTTCTTGCCATAATATGAATTCTAACAGTTGTCCAATAGGGCTGCCGGCTGTGTATCAACCTGACTTCTGCACAACACAACTGATGGTCCCAACTCCACTAATAAGGCAAGAAATTCCACTAGTTAACCCTGATAAGGCCCAACTGTGAAGTGAAAACCATTTCAGGTGACTACCTCATGAAGCTCATTGAGAGAACACCAAGGGTTTGCAGCACTATCAAAAAAGCAAAGGGAGGATACTTTAAAGAAATTACGATGTAAGACATGTTTTCAGTTATTTCACACTTTTTGTGAAGTACATAATTCCACACATGTTCATTAATAGTTTTGATGCCTAAAGTAATAATCTACGATGTAAATAGTCATGAAAATAAAAGAAACGCATTGAATGAGAAGGTGTGTCCAAACTTTTGTCCTGTACTGTAAGTCCGCTCAAAGTTGTTCCCCTTTCAATACCTCCCTGCTTGACTAAAATACATTGCTCTCTGCTTTAATTCATCTTGGCCTGGATATGATACCTGATATGCGCTGCAGTGCACTAATGCATATGCTTTCTATTTTATTGGCCAAAGCTGTTCCCTGCCTGCCTAAAAATATTAACCATCTGTATGCATATACAGAATAGCAAAGTTCACTTGACAAGTTTTCACAGAAAGTAATTCAATAGAATCAATATTTTGCAATACTTGCACTGGGAATTGATGATCAGCAGTTATTTTGCCATCTTTGTTCAAATTTACTCTATAAAAAGCATTGAGATTCTGCTCTCTGTACTTATGCAATCATATATTTGATTTAGCATTTGGTATTACATTATAGCAAAACATTTTCCAAGGCAAATGATATGTGTTATATTGATTTCCTACCTTCCAAGCAGCAGCAGGTTTCCCTTCATACCAGTGTAGTATGGAACTAAACTCTGTTCAGAACGGTCATCCATCACAAAGAGCAGAACATAACGTACAACTTAATGCACAGTTTTATTTATGTGAAAGTGACATAGTTGAATTTACTGTGCACTGTACTGTGTGTTTCAACTCATATCTCATGTTCACTTTTGAAATTGATAGACATTCCTGAGAATCATCAACTGTGAAGAATGGAGGGGGGTGACATTTTCCTAAAATCCTGAAGTTGCCTTTAAAGCAAACCTGATTATTTTAAGCTGTAGCATGCAGGATAAATAATTTAGCCAATATTGTACTGAAGGTGGTTATGGCATTTCAAATGCTTTAGTAAAATTGTCTTATGTTGCTGTTATAAATATTTGTTATCTAGAAAGAAGAGTCAAACATGAAAGCACTCTTACATTGGGGGAACTGTTCATCTGTTTTCTATTGCAGATTGTATATTCAGCCTTATTTTAGTGCCTCTAATTCTCCCTGCTATAGTTGCCATGGCTGTTGATGTGCTCCATGATGTAGAAAATGTGCTTTTGTCATGCAGTAGCTCTGCCACGTCTCCTGGGAATTCCTCTTCTAATATGGGGCTGTAGGTTCCTTTTCTCTACTAATACCATTGGTGGTTGGTGACGTTTTAATAAAAGAGATGAAAACCACTCTTTTCAGTCTCCAGGAACTTAACGATTTGTTGCTATGCTGGTCCTCAGCTTGGGCTGTCAAGTTGCATACTAATCTTCCAGTCGTGCATTGTTGATCAAAAAGATTGGTGCATAGTTTCAGGTTTTGATGGTGTCAGGTATTGTTTGGCAGACTCCATAAATAGCTGTAGTTGACTTTATAAATCACTGTCGTGTTTTATGTGTTCCCAGCTAAAGCTTTTTGCTATCCAACTTGTCATTTATCATTTTTTCTTGGCTGAAACTGTGTCCTCTTCATTTTCTATTTTTCAGCTACTGGAAGGCAGCTTCACGTCCCAGGTCAGCCACGAAGTCGACGGGCTTATCTTCCAACCATGTGGGGTAAGATTTAATTTATTCATGACAATCTGTCATTTTTCAAAGCTGTAGCCTCTTTGCCACAGGTTGTCAGACACAGCTTTTTCTTCCACTGAGCTTCTACATAAGAATTGGGCAGCTTGTCACTAGCACCCATTTGTCACTTTCTACATCAGTCTTTCCCTCTGCTATTGTAAAGGAAACCACACTCTTACATGAATCCACATAAACAAAGGGATCTCTGTAAGAGGCTGATCAGGAATACAGTCGCACGGCATATTGTGTTAGGATGGAAACAGCTTTGTAAGAATACCATCCAATTTACTTTGTTGTTGAAACAGCAGAAAATCTATTTGATCAGTGGCCGTAATACTATTCCTCTTTCCTTCCCCTATGATGGACTCAAGGGCCCATATTCCACAGTTTAATATTTGAAATATCGTATTACTCACAACAGTTGTGCAGGAATAGAAGAGGTAGGTATTTAGATGGGATTTTTTCTCCCTGTTCCACCATGCCTTGGATTGATATAGTGAAATGTATGTGGCTCAAATAGCAATTATAGAGGACATCAACCAAATGGAGACATTTCTGTCCCTGGTGGGGACGGGGATATATATATATATATATATATATATATATATATATATATATATATATATATATATATATATAAAATTAATTGTGTTTAATGAAATCAATGGTACTAAACTTGAGCATGTTTTTCTCCCATCCCGGTATGCTGTGTAGACTAGCCATTTGGCACGTGGACGAAAAAATTTTTTTTGAACCCAACTCTGGGGGCAACCGGCAATCTTGCTAGGCTTCCGATGTAGCTAGCTGATATTTGGAACAAGACGTCCTCCTTTGTGCGCAGGTCATTGTTAACTGTCTGAGTCAATACTTTTTCTAGTTGTTTTAGGTCCAGATGACATTTTGGCTATTCACTATAAAAATATATCTACAAATGAATGCTGATAAATAAATAAAAAGCTTAATCTTCATCAGACTATAGCCGATGGGTCCCAAGATTACATTTTGGCCATTGCATTCTCCCTCTGTGCTCTCAATGCAGACTGTTTACCTGCACGCAACATGAATGGTCAATACTACTCCAACCACAAACAGAAACCAGAACACTTTTGATACAAATATTGTGTCCTGTTGCCCACAGAGTCTGTATTCAAATACATGTTTTTAGAGATTACTTTGGAATGCTAATTAGATGTAGTTCCCTTATTTCCACAGTTGATTTTTAATTTATAAAACTGTAGGGGGAAATTGTGCAGCTCAGTGAAAGAGATACTAATTATGTTAAAAAAAAGGGGTGCAATGATTAGTTTCTTTTTTAGCTGCACCTTAGCAGGATTTGAGCAAGAGATGCTTTAGAGAATATTTTTAGGAGATTGTATTGAATTTCCAAAGTATACACAATCCTGACCATATAATTGTTTTAGATTAAGAGCGCTAGGGTTGATGCAGCCAGCTATTGATTTATTGTCCTTTGTACCGTCAGTGAATTTGATGGATCAAATCCAGTGAAAGGTGTTAAAAGCACTTTGGCGCTCTGGGCATAAGGATTTGGCATTTATTGAACCGGCTGAGGAAATTGCAACACTATCATCCCTATCCCACTCATGGATTAGGAATATACGGTTAACCAGGGTTTGTGATTTGTTTTGGCAGGTGCTTTTGAAATGATTGCTGTTCAACAAAAAGGAATAGAAAGCCGGGAGGATGTGCAAATGTGCTGTCAAAAGGAAAACTGATTGCGTGGACAGGCCGTCATTTAGACAAATCCATTCTGTTAACAGGTTGTTTTTTTCTCACCCCTTTTTTGTATAATTCTCGCCTTTTGAATTGTATGGAAGTCCTTCCGCGGAGCTGCAAGTCTTTGTATGATATACAGCTCATTTTAGAAATTACCACCGTAGATGTAGTTCTTCCATGTGTCCCATTAAAGCTGTTGTGCTCAGTCTGATTAGTCAATCTGTGAGCAAATCACTGTTCATTAAGATTTTTTATAGCACTTAATGAATTTGCCATAAGGAAATCTCTCCAAACTCTTGAAGGTCAGCAGCTGGTTCCCATCTGCAAAGTCGCTCAAACAAATAGGCCGGGTCGGAAAAACTGACAAGTCCATTGTAGCTAAATGTAATGATGCAAATAGCCTGCCATCTGATGCGACATTACAAAAGAAGATAATATGCAACTCTGTCTGGCTTTACTTTATTATTACAGCATCTACATTAAACAATAAAATGTCTTTCTTAGAAGTGTTTATTAGATTTATTCACATGCGTTTGATTCACACTCAGCTAATGAGAACAGCAGTGTGACCTGGGTGTCATCACGACAGCCTCTGCATGCACTTAAAACAAGCAGCAGAGACACATTTAAATAACAACAGGTTTGGTGATAGCAAGGTGACAGACTGCAGTTACTGTTTGTATGTCTTTTAAATAGTTTGTGCTAGCGAGTCGCATAAAATGGTGAAGCTATGACATTAGGCTAGCAACTAGTCTAATGTCATGGCTTCACCATTTTGATGCGACTCCCTAACAAGTCCTCTTCCAACTGCATGTGTTTGCATTTTAAAAAATCCTGTCCATGTTGCCGTGTTTAGTTTTTGTTTATGTGCTGTCTTAACGGAAAACAGTAGCACAGGGAAAGCAGCATTCTGCATCTACATCCACACAGTATTATTAGGAATAGTAATAGAAAACCTAACCTAATGCTGAAGGAGATTGTGGGATGTGATGGTCAAATACAATCTGTACAGCATGATAGCAAACAGCACTGAAAGTATTTTCCAAGAGGTTATTAAATATTTACAGGCGAAGACTTAAGGATATTGGCCAGAGGCAGATAAGGGGGTGAGGGGCAATGCTGCCTTTTGGTACATTTTCAGTTGAACTTTCTCTTTTTTGACCTTTAGCTCGTGTTATTGGATTATTGATTGACACTGTGGCTGTTGTTTGAGATCCCTTTGATTTGCCAATCTATGTAAATAACCCATTATTTGTGAAGGATGCTGGGTTGTGTGGGGGAGCTTCTAAATCCACCTCCTAGAGTGACAAACTGATGCTCTCTATGTGGAAGCACATTCTCCTACGGGGCAGTTCCATTGTGTTTCCTGCTTCACTAACAAATGGTTATTTACTTTAATTTACTCAAATACATGAATTGTTAAAGAACAGAGAGACTCTCTGAAGGCCACTTTTCATGTTTATTATACCCACCACAGAGCGTTGTTCCTGCCTGACTAATGACAGCGCTGTGAGCCTAGCGCTCAATCACGCTGAACGATGGTAGAAGAGATTGTACCAGCATCTGGTTCAAATGTATTTTGGCCAACTTTGAGGGCTGTTTTCGGCATTAACTTTACAACACTTTTTGTCAAGGAGTTGTTTTAAAATATTGCATTGATGAAAAAGTTCTAGCAGTGTGGCTCCGTCATTGTTAGTTTTTGGTCCAGATTGAATTGTCTCAACTATTGGATGGATTATCATGAGTTGAGACATTCCTGTTCCCCTCGGGATGAATTGTAATTAATTAGGTGAGCACTTTGGAAGAGCTATGTATCATTATTTTCAACAGGTTAGTTTTGCTTTTAGAGGGAAAGAAGAACACACTTTGTGACGAAGAGAACGGTGTTGTCAGATATGTACTCAAATTACAGTTTAGATATTGGAGTCAGTAAGAGGACAGCAACAGCACCCTCCCTAGGGTGTGAAATTCCCTCTCACTCATTACAGAATATAGTTTTAGATTTTTGCTTTAGGACAATAACCGTTGGTCAATTTTAGCCTCAAACTAAATAATTTAAATTTAAATTTACAAGCACATAACTTGTTTATTAAAAGCCTATTCTCTGCAGTTCACAGCTACAGAATGATTAGTTTACATTTTTTCATCATCAACAGCCCTCTCAACAACCATCAATGTTTTCATGGGGCCGATAACACAGCCTCACATTGCGATTGTTTTCCAAAATCATTGATATGATCAGTCTCTACACCAGTCAGTGCAATGTTAATCTCTCCCTGTGTAAATAGGATTAGGGTTGTCTCTGGATTAATCTCAGCAGGGTCTTGTTGCTGTGTTGGTTCATTAATATTCGCACAAAGGTTGTTACCACTGCAGCCCGTAGTCACTGGGTGTGTTATCTCGCCCAACACACGGTGTCCTTGGAATATGTTTCTTTGTTAAGGGAACATTGGGAAGATTTAAAATTTGCAAAAGAACTATTGCCACAGATTGTATAATTGCTTATGGGAGAGCACTCCAGGTGATAATCTCTGTACAAAGAATATAAAGAATACTTTAAAAAAAAATCTAAAATAATTTCCTCTTCACTCAGAAATCTGTACAGGCAGTTATTCCTATGATTGAAGTAAGTGAAGCCTTTGATTTATATTGTTAAATATGATCCGCGACAGATATGTGAGTTTAGGAGGATTCGTTATTGACTATTGTGCATTTTCTCTTTCATGATTGAATCAGTGTAATCATTTCATCTGGGCTTTGCTATTCCTCACTTTATCTGTCTGTCATAACTTCACACTGAGGGAGCTTTTCTCTGGGGAACAGATTTAGTGGACTTGTCCAGCCTTTTTCTATAATTTGCAGCACGCTTAAACAATAAGTCTGCCTTGGAGCAAAGAGCTGTTAATGAAATGAGACTAGAAAAAAACACCAATCAAAGGACTTATCTTGAAGCAAGCAAGCTGCTTTTTTTTTGTTATAAGAAGTATGTTTCTTTTATTCGTTTATTATGGCTGCCTTCTATCATTTTTATTTTCACTACATCTATTATTAAAGTATTTGCTAAATACAATCGGCCTTGTGATTGTAAGCAGACACTCAAATATGTTTGAATAATTGTGCTGCCGTTATTGCCTGGGTTTGTTATACATCTCCTATCACTGCCAGATAATTAATTTAAAGCTAATACTGGTCTTAAAATGTTTGTGTGTAATAGCCATGATTAACTTCTACTCATTTCCCACAACAGGAGTGACAATGAGGTACAATATGTACAGTATATCCATGTAAAGGCAATCGTATCTTAGAAACTCCGAAGCAAATTGTATCCATGGCAACGTTTAGCTACAGTACGTTATATTTTGTAAGTTTGTACTAATGTACTAATAATTAGATAAATGCATGATAATAATATTAGTTTTTTAAGTTTTAAGTAATAGTAGCAGTGTTCCGCCGGGGAAGTCGATACATATTTTGTATTCAATATTATGTTATCATTTCTTTTCTGAGCTCGCTGATCTCAAAGAAACACCACCTCTGAACTGTGATTACAGGATGAACTCTGCTTTACTCACAGATTGTGGCCGCAAACTTGTTCATTTGCGGCATTTTCTTAGTAAATCTGACCCTATTATTATATATTACTATTATATTTTATATATTATGCGCGTCCAATTTTCTTTTCTTTGAAATGTTTGTGGTTGAGTTTAGACCCGCAAGCAATTATTACATTTTAAACCTCAAAGGATTGTTGAATTGGTTATATACCTTTTTTATTTTATTTTTTTAGAAAATTAACCATCTGACCATGTATTTTCTACTTGGAGTATTTATTGGGCTGTACAAAGAGCTCCACTTAGTATTTTGGTTAAGTGTTTTCCTCAACCTCATCCAAGGCGACATGACATGACCACAACACTAACAATGCTTGGACAAGCATTGTTAGTGTTGCGGTTTTCTCGTCAATTCTATCTATTTAAAAAATGCAGTTCCTAGGGGAAGTTAGAAAGTCTTAGGCGGCAGTTTTGTGGACTACTTCAAATTTGTATCTTTGTCTCTAAAAAAGTTTTAATTTGACTAGAAATAGAAAACTGCAAAGTCAGCCAAGCTGCTCTCGCACAGTCTTGTTGCCGGTGATACCTGCAGTCTCGTCATGCTGGTCATTTTAAAAGAGTTTGATTCATTCAGAATTATTGAACGAGAAGAAAGAAGAAAATGGAGTCCAGGGAACAGAAAATAGGACTATCAGATATAAGGCACTGAGAGAGTTGCAGGTAAGAAATGGTAGATGGAGAAGTCTAAAAAGGTTAACGTTTAAAAAGGTCTCAAATTTGAAATTTCAGTCTTAAGTTTTAAGTAATTTTTGGGCTTTTGTTAGAGCTTGCACCATTTGTGGTGTGACTATCAAGTTATCCATTACCAGACAGATGTTTTTAGCATATTTCCCAATTACAGTTCAAGTAATTGATTTATAATATAGTAATTGCAGTCATTTGTTTTGGCCTTAATGTTCTACCATTTGTAATTGCAGAACCAATTCAGTTTCTTTCTTTCTTTTCTTTTGCTTTCACACTGTGCATCTCCCTCGGTTTTTCCTCCCCTCAGTCTGACTTTTGCTGAATTTCTAGCTTGAAACAGCAGGCAGTTGATGTGCAATGGAACATCATTACAAAAAAATGATTTTGATAGATGGGAGAAGTGTTCTTGAATGCAAGATTGGGTTTGAAGATCTGTTTTCCACTCTAATAATAAAGCTCTTGTTTTATAAATGCAGTCACTTATTGACAAGGCGAACAATAGTAATAAAAGCGCGAGTGCAACTGGCAGCACTCTTTCATTTAGGAAGGACTTTGAAGGTAGCCTCTTTATTTAATCTGTAGTTGATTGGCGTTTTATGATGTTGTTGGCTCTGTCGGTCTATCTCTGCCGGCTGGAATAAAGCAAATTTTTGATTGAAAATGTTGCTCAAGCATTTTAGCAAGGCTCAACAGATCGGGGGTGGTGTGGTTTCTGGGGCTGACTATTCATTCCATAATAGAGGTTTACATGTACTGTTGTTGTTGTTTTTACCACAGCGCAAACACGTAAACCGTGCAAACGTTTTGCCTATAGAGTTAACTCTTTAGAGATTTGTATCTGCCTTTCACTTAGCTCAATTATGAAGTAATTTGATTATAAACTGTGGAGGACTTAACGACTAGATGCATGTAGATATTTAATTTTCAATTAGAGCTACATAAGCTGAATAAGTAATTTCACAAGAAGTTATTCTCATTGCTGTGCAGTAGATCATAAATAACTGCATTGAAGAATGTTCCTTTCTACACCCACGTTTTGGGAAGAAAAGATGTACTTTGTTGAGGTTCTTCAAAAGACGTTCCCGCTCTCTAGCTAACTGCGGTGAATAGCTTTTGTGGAGTGTGCTGGTTTCAAAGGCACATGAAGGCCGCCTCTCACACGGAGAGCTCCACTGCGGACAAAGCAGAACAACACCCCACACACGTGTTCCCTTCACTTTACACCTAAATCAACAAAGTCGACCTGCCCTTGAGTCTACCATTTACATGAGTATAATTTTCTAACTTTGAAATCAGAACAGGATTTAATTTTCATAATGATGCACATGCAGTACCATATAGTATAGTCAAAATGAGATCACAATTAGTTATTCACCTCATTGTCAATATGTTTATAATGTATTTTAAGAGTTGTTTTTTAATAAAAGGAAGAAAAAAGGTACTTTAATATCAGAAAATGCTACTTTTAGTCACAGCTGGCTGGAGGGTGTTACACTGTAGGAAACAAAAGACAAAGTTGCACTGTAGCCTACGTGTCAGTGGGCAGAAAGCGTGTTATAAGTGTTAAAGAGGAAGGACCACACCAGCATCTTGGACAAGGTGACATTTAGAGGTATGTTTATTTAGTTATCTAACCTGCAAACTGAAATTAGCACTACCATTTTTTCCAAGTGAATGTATGTTTAGTCGCTCATTAAACCAGTTAAGTTACAGGACAAGATGTGTGTTCATGTTTGATAAGGAGATTTTATTAGGTTAGGTTATTTATTAAGTTATTAAGTTATTGTGGGTTGAGGTTTATGGGCTGTTGTGTTTTGTAGCAAGCTGCTGCCTGTCTCAGTTTGACCATCTGCTCTGCCTTAGCTTTGGTAAAGAAAGTGGCTTGGGCAAATAAAGTATAGTTACCCCCAATTTCCACCGGATGCCTAACGGCTGCGGATCGGCTCCGTGCTCCGCTGTCTGTCATCACCCACCAGGTCCGGATTTGTTGCAGAACGGTTGCAGCCATGACTGATAGCTCAAGTCACGAGGACCCACTAGATCTCGCAAATTCATGTAGAATAGAACCACAAAAACAACAACGGTTTGTTTCCATCCAGAGGAATAGAAAGGAAACAACTCTGTGCTGTTTTCAAGGTGTAGTGCAGGGAGCTATGATCCACCGTGGGCACGGTCTTTTTATTTTGAGAATTAACCAGATTTTTTTTTCGTTTCTGTGCTCGACTTCCTGTCCCGCACTATATGCCGTGTGCTGATCTGTGCGGAGCTCTCCGGCATCCGGCAAAAATAGAAGCTCTGCGTATTTTCTCCGGAGGGCTGGGGATCGTCGGAGCTGGGACGGAGTCGGAACGTAGCCGTTCTGCAGTCAGTGGAAATATACACATTGACTTTAATGGAAACCTAATGACTCCGCCGCTGTTCCAAAGTGGATCCGCAGCCGTTGCGCATCCAATGGAAATTGAGGATTATAGTTATGGCTATTTATGGCTCATGGTAAACAAATAAAGCACTTGGTTAGGAAAGGGACAAAGGCTGTGAACTCTGTTCTTCAACTTAATAGTCGAATGTGCTACATACCCGTCAACAGTTCCCACCAGTACAAACGTAAGTCATCATTATGCTTCAAACAAAGTGCTTATTGGAGAATCTGGCAGCATCTGAAACCCCATTTCCGACATCAGCAATTGCAGAGGGCTTCGGCGGAAAATATTTTTGAAAACAGTTGATAAAATTCACTTAACGCAGTAATTGGCTAGGTGTTAAGAAGTGAAAGTGAGGCAGGGTTAGAACTCTTTTCTCACACTCCCTTTAATAAGTGTTTATGCAACAATTGTAATTCTGTCACTTCTCCTGAGTTCAACCGAGTGTAGTTTGGCTTTGCCAGACCCTCATCAAAGCGTGCTGAATGAGGGTCTGGCTACTCCACATAGCATTTGTGGATGGGAGGATAACGTGTTTTGGTTTAATGGAATTTCTTTAAACCAATCAGAATCATCATGGGCAGTGCTAAACTCAACACAGAGCCGCTGCAAAAATAGTTGTGAGAGAGAGCTCAGATTGGACAGATAGTCCAGCTAGCTGTCTGGATTTACCCTAAAGAGATCTGAGGAGCAGTCAACAATAGTCCTCATAAATCCATTGGAGTTTACAATTCCAACACAAAGAAAGTGGAAGGAAACAGAAAATACATGCATCCGGCGGAAATTCCTGCAGCACCGGAGCAATCCCGGAAGTGGAACGCGAAGGATATACGGAGTGCAACGCCATGAATTCCTTCAAGGGCAGACTGTCTAAATGTGTGTAACATTATACCCATTTGTATACATTATTGTATCACATCTACAAAGACAAGCCGGAGACGGTGTTCTTGAAAAAATATCGGGAAGCAGGGAAGCTAGGTCTTTTGGCTTCACCATCAAGTTGGGTCATTTGGAGCAACTATAAACATTTATTTATTAATATATATATAATATATAAGCAACCTACTTGGTTCCAAGCATACAAAACCCATTACCCATCAGTGTAATTTCTGGGTTACAGGGCTTGACATTGAATTGACTGAAAACCATTAGACAACTACACGATTTTAATGCTATTCACCAAATCGAATAGCTTGCCACACTCAAACACCAGGCCTTTGTGGAGGTGTAGGGTAGTGTGTTGATGTCAAGTAGTGGATTGTTCCTTACTTCCCATAATTATTTAAGGTTTTTCTTTAAAGTCTTGCCATAGGATCATACATAAGCAGAGCCAGGAACCCTTTTTTTGGTCATCTGCTGTGACATTGCAGGTTCTCCTGAGGAATTCTGTGTGTTTTCCACACATTTCCCTGGAGTAGACTTCTGTTACTGGGCAACCTGACACTGACAGCGTCTGGTCATCTGTTACCGCCTCCACGCGTCAAGCCTTTACATTTCTCATGTTCCACTGCACTTGTTTCATGTCTACTTTAAATGTCAGCCACGCATAAGTAATCAAAGTTATGTAGGAAAGCATGTTGTTTGGTTATGTGTCATATGCTGCTACGCATTGAGACACAGCAGTTATGTGACAAATTTAATCATGTTGAATCATAATTTATGAGCCAGTAATGTATTTACACATCTATTTTTGTGATCCCACTGTGCAATTTGCTTATAATTATTTTCATTTTAAATGTAGAGTGCTTGAACAAATTCTTTAATAAGCTCTTCTTTTTTTGAATTTCTTGACGTTGTTGATACCCAGAGACTAATGGAACCTAATTTGTTTAAGGGTTGTCAGCTCACAGCTCTCACTGTGACTGTTACATTAAAAACTCACAAATCTGCACCGGGTTGCCTATTACTCACAGTCTCATCTTTGGTCCAAGAAAGCAGCTATCACCCTCATGTTGTCCACAGGGCCAAATAGACCCGTTTTCCTATATCAATGTTCTTTTTAATTACCCAAAATAACATGATTGATTCCACACAACACTCTTTGGCAAGTACAAATCTCTACTTTCATTAATTTTGGGTTCTCTTATTCAATTTTACAGCATTTGAAAAAAAAAAATGTTAGTGGTTTTGAAATAGTACTGAGTAAAAGTTGACATATTCCAGTCTGTGATTATCCATCAACATACATTCCTTTAATTTTAGTCTATATAATTCTTAATTTCATTTTTTTAACCTAATTCAAACATTAGGTATAAATTCCTATAAAGTAACTGAGAAATTACAATTAATAAGTTAGTGTTGAAAATGTCAAAAAGACTTGAAGTGTCAAAAGTGTCAAGTGTTCAAAAAAGGGACAAATATGTAAGAAAAAGTTAAAAACCATGATAAAAAGCATTGATTTTTAATTTTGGCAGGAAGACAAAACAAGAGTTAATATGTCTTTTTACCTAACAAATCTACGTTATTAACTTTTTGGGAATTGGGTTTTACTTCCAGAAATACAAGGCTGGGAGGTGTGATGACATCCTCAAGTGGAAGCCCCCCAATCTCAACTCTGTGGACTTTCGCCTCAAGATCACCAAAGTCGGGGGAGAAGGGTAAGTCACTGTTGCCAGGGAAACGCTCTGCCTGACAAGTCTAATAGCACCTATCAGTTTGTGACACACTGGAGTATTTCACACACACACGTGTACAGTTGCTATGTGTGTTGGTGTCAAAGGCAATGCTTCAATCGTTTCTTTACTGTTCCATCCCATCTCACATTTCTTTTTGCCCTAGGGGTTCAATTCCTGTTACAGTACCATTACTACAGCGTGCAAACGTTCATTCCTTTCCCCATCATCTCCTACATGTACTTTTGTCTCCAGTTCCATTTTTCTGTATGTGCCTATAGGTGCCAAGAAGAACACTACTGTCATTTCCTTTTTCACTTGTTTTATGTTTATCTTCCTCCGCTAGATAAATTATTCAGCTCCACTGGTGCTCATCCTCCCGTAGCCCTCACCCCTGTTAACATTAGAAACATTAAAACAAGTCCATAACTAGAAAAAACAAACATTTTCTGGAGGTCATTACAACCTGAAGATTGTATTTGAAATACTAACTAGTTGCAAGTAGTCTAGCTTACCAGACGTATTCAGTGTTTCCGCTATAGGCATTTAGCAGCAAGGCACCACCGCTTCTTCAGCTGTTAATGAAAAGTCATAAAGTCATAATTACACAAATATACAGAGCGGTCTACCTAACTGGAGCTCTCTTCCCTCATACGATTGTGTCCAACTTGAACAATGACCCCTCTGCAGGACGCCTATACACCCTAATAGATTTAAGAATTCCAGGTTAGTGGGGGTGCATACATCAAAAACGTTTCAATTTGTTGCTAAACTGTAAGCCTATGTTAAATGAGCGGTAACGTTAAGAACCTGTTTCAGGTATGGTATCCTAAGGTACCATGTATTTTGCTGGATTTTCCTAAGCGGAGGTCCCTAGCAAATAAGCCCACTGACAGCGATGTTGTTGGTTATATTTTGCCAAAATGTAGTGTTAGTAATGACAGTAGTAGTGGTCATAGTGAGTGATAATGTGATGTGAGATGCACATTGCAAAATGTGTTTTGTATCTGGAGTTATTCATTATTCATTAGCTAGGTGTGATATCTGTAAGGCTGAACAGACTCACAGTTTGGGAAAGCTGAAAGATTCTTGCTGAGAGAAAGGACACTTTATCCTGGAATATAATTGTAAAACATGTGATGTTTTTGAGAAACTTTTGCAAATAAAGAAAACTGCTAAGGTATTCACATAGGTTACGTTACTGTTGACAACTTTGCAAAGTGTTCATAGTGCCCAGAAGATAATGCCTAATAACTTTAATGATCCCCTGACTTTTCCACCAGCCCCACCCCATTTCAAAGTAGTTTTTACTAATCTAGTAAAATATTGCAGCTTCTGGATTGATTTTCACAATGTTGTCTCCAGAGGATGAATCCTAATGAAGTTGGTCTTTCCCTTTCTTTTCATATTAGCGCCACCATGTGGTTGACATTTAAGATATTGACAGATGTCTTGAGAACTATTGGATGGATTGTCATGAAATTTGGTACAGGTTAAATACATTTTTTTTTAAATACTTTGGTTTATGACCAAATACTTGAGGAAAAATAAAACTTGTCGTTAGATGAAGGCTAACAATATTCCCATCAGCCTCTGCTACACTTTGTGTTTGATGCTAATTAGCAAATGCTAGCAATGTTAAAGACGAACATGTTACCTTGTAAGCATCAGCATGCCATGTAAGCATTGTAATTGTTAGCATGTTTGCGTGCTGACATTCACTTTTATCTCAAAGCACCACACTGTGCCTAGGTGCAGTCTTTTTTCGGTGCAAAGGTTTTTTTTCTGTCAGCACAATGCACCTATCTTAGCTCTGTGGGCTTTTTTTTCAGATCAGTCTTTAAGTATTGTCTGAGTGTGAGCAAACCAACTCATAGCAGTGAGCTTTCTGGTCATGCTGCTTTTTTCTCTGAGAGCCAGGTGACCTGTGTGACCTATAGTGTGTTCCAAATCGCGCACTTCTGTACTAAATACTAACTTTTTGAGTACACTTCGTTCACATTGTTCGAAGTG
>NC_048424.1:6277441-6303279 GCF_013103735.1 Etheostoma cragini | reverse complement strand
CCAAGTAAGTACGTAGTGTACGAAGTGCACTTCCGTTAGTGCACTAAGGGAAGTGCGCGATTTGGAACACACTACTAGTGTCCGAGCTTTGTAGCCACGAGCCTGCCACCATTCATCATCAACAGACTGAGAGGATCACAACAGGGCACAGTCACTCATCCTACTGCAAAGCCAGCCTGCTAGTCAGCATCCAGACTCCTCCCTGTGTGTGGGAGAACACAGACAATCATTGTTGCCATTTGTTAATGTTCTGATATTTCCACGAAAGATGAATTTTGCTGGCAGAGGAGCACCTAGCAGACTCAGTCTCGGTGTCGGTTTTCAAATCTCTCCTTAGTTACTGTCTGAGAAAGAAAGAGAGAGAGAGAGATGGACAGAGATAAGGAAGAAAAAATTGCTCAGCCCACACAGTCGATGCTTGAGCACTTCTTTGTGTACCACTGAGGCATACAGTACACAGCCTTGCAAGTTTTATTATCTTCTCTGAAAGTAACCACAGAGGCAGAAGGTGATTACTACGCAGTAAAAGGAGTGGAGAGGTGGAAAAAACAAAATGGAAAGATGAAGCAATCCCGGAAAGCATGTCAGTGCCCCTTCCGAGTGTGGAGTTGAACAGTCTTGAGTATTGTATAGATGACTTTGAATTATGGATCATTTGAGGCAGCATTCTGTGTGAATAGGTAATGAGTAATGGTTAGATCATCATGCATTAGATGTGCAGTGCCTTTGAAGGACCCATAGAAGAACGGTGCCTTTGGATTGGCTTGGATTGACTCTCTTGAGGCCAGAGGAAAGGATTCATGTTACTGTTCTTTTTACTCTTTGGATTCAAGTGTCATTACAGCATCCCGATCCATACTTTGTATAAAGGAACCCAGTCAGGTACTTTCACGTGGGACTGTCTGATGTAAAAGCATCAAAGTAAAGTCAACTGCTTGTGATCAATGCTTTTATTCTTGACTTGTATTACTGTGAAAATTCATCTCATTTACAACCTTCTACCTGGACAGCCACCAAGATGTGACATTTATGGTTTTGAGTGAAAAGATCAAACCATTATAGAGACTAGGGTTGTGGTGACGCCCCCCACCCTATCAGACACAGTAATGCTAGTCGCAGGTGCTGGACGGGAAATTGACAACTTCGTCAGTTTTAAACTAGCAAAGGCACTTAAGTGGAAGCTACTTTTTTTGCCCCCTTACAGTCTCTCTCTTTGTCTCTCTCTCTCTCTCTCTCTCTCTCTCTCTCTCTCTCTCCTTCTCTCTCCCTCTCTCCCTCTCCCTGTCAGTAGCAGCTCGCTCTACCTAGACTAGCAACGTATCAGCATGCGGTAAGGTCACGCTCTGCGCCCCGGCATGGCCGCTGCGGTCTCGAGCTAGAGAGAGAAGGTGTTCACGTGGAACGCTATTACACTTTACTTTATCCCCTCATTGAACTTTGTGGACACTATTGTGTGCGTGAATTAATAAGTAAGCCTGATGTCATGTGGGTACGTGACAATGTTGTGTAGGATTCATGAATGGATGTTAGCAACAGTAAGCTAATTCACGAGGGTGTTATTTTATGTGTGAGCTAATACTGCGCAACTGTTCATGTGCGCTGCAAGAGTTATGTTTCTGTTTATTGAATGCATTATTCAGTGCAAATATAACTGATAATGTAGTTTAATCTCAGTAATGATGGTATATTAAGTTATTACTGTCAAGGCATACGTTCCAATGTCCTGTCCTCACGCAAATCACGGACATCAGATTAAGTATATACAACACCGTAGTTAAGTGAAATTGGGTCAAGTTGTAATTCACTTCCCCTACCAGCAGGCGCCAGCAGCATAGCCATGTAATATTTACAGAGGGCATTTAAATGTATGTCTGATCCTTTCAGAATGTTAATTGTTAGCCAATAGCAGTAGAAAAAAATATTTATTAATGTATTCACTGGAAATGTGTTGCCTGAACTCCAGCTTACACATTTTGTCTAATTGTTCCACTTTTTTGCCTGTGTTCACAGTATTAATTAATTAATATTCATTATGTCATAATGGCTACACTTAGCATATTTTATGGTGTTTGAGTTTTTGTTATTGTCAACAAATGCATTAAAATACCAAAGCCGACAATGCGTTAGTCCATCGCTCAATATTTAATTGCTTATTTATGTAATGTTTATTTTCATATCGCCAAAATACATTACTAAACAGCACAAAACCCAAACAATAAAACTCAATGAGAAACTTCTGATCATTCAGTCCCCCTGTTCCCTCTTTAGAAGGTGTTATAACTTGAGTGGTTAAGTTATGTGGGTAAATAGTTGTAGACACGTATTTATCTTCCAAACAGCCAAAAAAAAGTGAAAGCTACCACCATTACTGTCAGACTTCTACCCTGTTTATGGCACTCCATACTAAAAAATGAATATATATTGTACTAGTATAGTTGAATTTTCATTAAACATTGAGTAAAGTCTGAAAGCAGCTGGGCACTGGGGTTTTTAGAAAGCATTACTCAAATAGGAGAAAAATAGGGCATTTGCTGGGATCTATTTTCAGCTGCTAATAATACACATTTGCTACACTACTGAGTATCAACGTCAACACAGTATGTACACTGCACATGTTCATGGTAATAAAGGAACTTTGCAATGCTGTGACTCATTGATGTGATTTGACTAAATTGGAGGCGTTTGTCACAGTGGAATAGGCTATATCCAACTTGGATACACAGATAATACTTGTTAGCAGGATCAATTGATTGATAGTTTTGGTCTTTTGATGGAAGTTGTTGACACTAATAAAACTATAGAATATAAGCCTCATCCTTAAACTCAGAGAAGAAAAAAATAAGTGCAGAAAAAAGCACTCTGATACATTCACAGGTGTATTAAGGTGAGGCAGGTTGGCAATATATAATACACATTTGTCATATTTCACGGTCTTGCTCCGGCGCAGGCAATAGAGCACCTGGGCCACTTCTTTTACACAGTACCTCTTATAGATTTTTTTGATATATACAGTTTTTGCAGTATTTTTTTTTTTTTTTTTAATGAATCATTTGACACAACACAGCCTTTAAGTAATACAGGTCTGATTGCAAGCTGTTCAAAGACTACCGTGACATTTAACAACATCTGGATTGTTAAATAAAAACCCTGCCCTGTGCTGGAGTTTTATTTTCATTGGCATTTTGTGTTTTGTGGTCTTTCATCTGAATATAATTTATCTATATGACCCTTACTCAGAGATAAGATGCTGCAGTCTTATTTAGGACAGCAGGACTTTTAGGACTTTAAACATTCAGATTCTGAATGGAATAGCAACTAAACATTGTGAAACAGCAGAATCTGACTTAGCATGTGGCAGTATCCATCACTGCATGGCTATTTGGCTCTCTTAATGTCTACTGCTGCTTCCTTCCTGCTTATGTTAGCTATCATTACATAGGAGGGGTCTGGGGTAGATGGGGAGATAGTCTCCGGTTTCTGTTGAATTAAATCTCTGAATCAGGTGCATCAGACTACGTAGCCCCACTGTTTTTTAGCTCAATAACCCCTCATTATTTCCGATCTAAAAATGGTTAACTAATATGAAACCAGTGCTTGTTTGCTCAGTCTTAACAGCACAAATAGTGTCTGGAAATTACAACAGGCATGTCATGGTGTGTGTTTTTGGTAGAGGGAGGCAAGGAGAAGTGTGTGAATAAGACACCTGTTGGGCGTGATTTCAATCATGAGACATAAATACTGCACAGACACATGTTCAAGGTGCTGGGAGACGCACACACAAAACTACTGCACGTATAAACCCCAATATAGCCAGAGTTAACTGTGCTGAGTGCTCAGTCATTAAACAGACAGATACAATACTGTATTAAACATTGGGTTCAATCTATATCATTTAGGTGTTCCACATATTTATTAATGCCTTGATATCTGAACGTGCCTATACTGTAGTATTGTCTGTAAGTTTCGAGCACGCACAGAGACAGAAGGGCTCAGAGAGGTGTAATCTCACATCTTTGCCGATCTGTTACTAGCTGGAAAAATGGAAGTGGTGTAGAGATTTATTTGCATCGTTACCACGCAGATATTCTCGTGTTAAGGGTGTTAACCATGATCTTTTTGTCTTTGTAGGCTGCTTCCACAGACTGTCGGCTTGCTCTACGTCGGCAGCTATGACAGGCCCTTTGCAAAGATGAAGGTGAGAACATAAATGTGTTGCTTTGTTGAATTCTACCTCGTGCCAACAAGCCAAAGCTCCATGGGCTTTTCCTGCTTACCTTTTACAAATTTTAGTTTTGTTGGAAGTACGCAACTGCCAAGAATAAAAGAAATGCATGTGTTTTATTTTTTTCTTTATCTGTCACTGTGTGATGTGAAAAAGTTATATTGCTGTTCTTTTATTACTAATTTGAGTAATTTCCCTGTTTTGATACGCATGGTGCAACGCTGGCTACTGTATACCTTTTGCTGAATGTGTATAGATACAACAGTACCTACATATCGCTGTACTAATTGTTTAAACTAGATGACAGTTTAAACAATCGAATGATGAAAAAACAGGGTTTCCAACAAGCATTATTACAAACAACATTCGCATTATACTGTTTCATAACTTAAATGAACTAATCACTCATTATAATCCATAAATAAATATGTAGTAATTCTTATAATTTGAACTAGTGCTAAAACAGTTAACTGTTTACTCAACTAGATAATCAGCAGAAAAGTAATCTGCAATTATTTTGATAATTAATAGTTTTTTGTTTATTTCTAGTAACATTTGCATTAATTTGTTCCATCTTTTTGATTATGAGGATTTGCTGCTTTTCTTTGTCTGATGTGATAGAAATGGTTTGTTTTTAGACTTTTAGTCAGACAAATAAGCTATTGGAGGGGCTATGCTCTGTGATGTACTCTACTGCAGAGAGGCATTTGTTAGCTGCACTTAACACGGTGAGACTGCTTTCAATGATTTCCCTGTTAGACGTAATTGATACACTGCATTGTATTATATGGATTCATACACATCATCAGACCTTTTGACCTACAGTAACACAGACTCAAGTCAGGTGCACTCCACATGAACTAGCCTCTCATCACCATTAGGCTATTATGGGAATTCACTAATGTGGGGTGGACAACAGCTTGAGGAGTAACATGATAGAATTATTACATATTCTTCCATAATTTCTATTTTTATGTAAATGTCTCTAAAGTTATTATGCTACATGGAAATGAGCCACTTGGACTAAATGACTCTTATGGAAGTGTGTAGGCCTTCCAATAGTCACAGTCATGCTTTAGAAGCACAGTAAATGAGTGTTTCCTTTCCCTCTGGCGCTGTTACTGGTATTGCCAGATTCCCATGTATCAGCCCTTGGCTCTGAATCTGAACAAGGTTCTCTGTTTACTCTTCTCAAGAAGACAGAGCGGCCGCCCTGGGGTCATCTTCTGTTGGCTTTGATGTTGCTATTTTTGTGGTGAAATGTGTTTTACAGTCAGTCCAAGTGTGAATATGCTTGAAAGTTGTAATTACATGCCAGAACAGGACACATGACTTGTGGTGTGTTTGTTTGAAGCCGGCTGTGCACCACCAGAAAATAATTTTTATATTCATTGCCTTGCCCATGGGCATGTTAGTACAGTAATGTCGATGTGTCGATTAGATGTAATTTGGGCCACATCCAGGCTCATTTGAAAGCATTGGGCTGGAAAAAAAGAACCCAACTTTTTACTAATCTTTCCTCGACTTGTCCTAATCATCACAAAAACCCTTTTTATTGGCTTGATTCTTACAAATTAGCTGCTGTTGGCACCTACAGGGAATCGCTAAAATGAATTTTGGAAGCGAGCTTTCATGATGACTCATCAGATCAGCCTTTCAAAAAGAGAAAATATTGTGAAAGAGCAGCAATCTGAAAACATTTTGTGTAACCACGATAGGTTGAGGAGTGTTTATTATCAAGAGCTATTCATGAATTAATATATGTTGAAGATACAGTTGTAAACAGATGCAATCTTCATGAATTACATGTCCATTGTATCTCCTCAGATCCAATTACGTCATCACAGAAATTCCGCCTTTTTTTGTTTATCACCTTTAATTATGTTGCAACTGAAGCTCTTTCCACTACATATACCATTCATAGGTGTAGTCCTTACAGCATACCTTATTTTTTTATTTATTTTGTTGCTTGGTTTAATCAGCTGTGATCAACCTATTTGACCTACTATACTTGCCCTAGTCTTAGGCTGAATCCGATTTCTCTATCTTACCCCTTCCCCTTCCCCCTTACTTGTCACACACATAAAAAGGCACTCAAATGTGTAAAACTAAAAAAAGACACACAAGACCACAAATGTATTACAGATGATTACAATAATACAGGACCAATGCAATAATGAATAGCTACAACATGAACACATAATTTAAGAAACTTCTGCTCGTTTTAAGCCCAAAGTGGATCAGCAGCTGTGTCCTCCTGCGTCCCTGTGTGATACAGGACGGTATATGTAAAGCATGAATTGATGTCTCAAAAGCAAGTAGTGTTGTCCACTAATATCAAACAAAATTCTCTACTATGGATAAAACTGTACACATGCATGAAGTCCATTCAAGGCAGTGAAATGTGGGACTGTTTTGCGAATCAGCGATGTATGGTTAGCGGTTAGCGTTAGCATAGCTAGATAGCAATTTTAAACTGGCAGCTGGCAGCCATTGTTGCCTGTTGCGCAATGTATATGGATACCCCTCAGTTTCAAGTAAGCTTGCGTCATTGGATTTGTAATAAGCCATGTCCCCTTTTGAGATCTCAGCATCTACCTTGAGTACAAGGTTATCAAACCAATGGAACTGTTCCCTAAAGTCCTTCTGAGTGTCCTTATTCCAGTTCTTACTTCATGAAAAGGTAGAATTTGTTAAAGCCTGTTGAAAGTATTGGCTATTCATTCTACATTTAGTATTGCTTTCACCGCTTCATGGAGTCTGCTCCCTGTGAAGAACTATGTTCGGCCTTTTGAGTACATCTCATTAATCATAAATAATTTCTATGGTGCCTGGCAGACCTAGTCAGCAGAGACTGAGATAAGAGCAGTTCTCTGTCACAGACTAGCTGCTTTGATGAAGCTGAGATAGTTTGGCAGTGTGCACTTCACCTGAGAACAAGTATTTAGCTGTTTAATCAACAGTAACACTTTTCTGATTGAACGGCAATTAAAGGATTTGAATAGCTTTTCATTTTCTGATCATTTTTCAAGGTTTGTTTGCCCACAGCTTTTTGTAAATTACTTGAAATTTTGGGATTAAGAAAAATGAACACTGTCAGACTAATTGAACACACTTTCAACAGAAAACCGTCAATCACGCTGCACGACAGAACAAACTAATCATTTAGAAGTTTGGGAGGGAAAAACACAATTATCTGGCTAGTTAATTTCTTTTTTTAACTTGTCAAACCTGTACACCCTCATTTGCCTCAGTTACACATTATTTGCTTGTTTTTCTCATGGGAAATCTCCTGAGGTCTACTTTGACAGTCAATCTGAATACTGACATTGTAATATGTGTTGATAATGAGTCTCGGAGTTCATGTGCTGCCATGTACTCTCTGACCCACCAATTTAGGGCTACACATGGCTGTAATTGAACCTAATAATTACCTTGTAGCTAATAGAACATGTGAGGGGAATATTTTAGCTTTACCATTCAAACAGTTTGCTGAGTCACTCAGTTGAGTTGTGTATCTTTTAGCCGGAGCTGCTTTAATGTACAGAAGACATCTAATGTATCCTGTTTGATAGCATATTAAAGATTGAACATTTGTTTTGATACAGTCCATCACCTATGAGGGAGTTTGCTCAAGTTCCTACTTTTGCATCTGATATCTACTCCTTACTTATATATTCTTTCATCCAATTTCACGTTATTAAAATGGACCCAGGTTCTGCCCAACGCAGAGCCGCAAGCCAGTTCTGATTAAGTCTCGAAATAAAAGAAAAGCGGGGTCAGTTGAAAAGCAATATAAGGGGAAACAAAGCCGCTTTGCAAGAAAATCCCAAACTTTGAGTCTTTGCTCATGTCACTATCTCTAGAAAACTCTTGTAATAAACAATAGCACAATGTATCATTACAGCTGTCCCCACAGATCTTGGTTTTTGATAAAGAAGCAGGTTGACTGTCTTTTGTGTTGTGCTCAGACTAGTAAAAGGTCATACATATCCAGTACTCTGTAGTTGTTTGCTTTCGTCCAAGTTTCTGCTTGACTGCATTATTCACAATAGCCGTATTTGTTTAGTGTCAGGGATGAAAACTCAGTGCTGTTGTCCCTGACTTAGGGTGAGATTATAGGAAGACACAGTAGCTTGTACTGTTAATTAAAGCGGTGCATTTATAATTAATATGTTGAATCCAGAAAGTGACTTAAGTGTTTTAAAGTCATGAGCTTGTGCTTAAAGAAAATAACTTGACATTTTGGGACTTATTGGCTTTCTTACTGAGATGTGAAGATCAATAACTTGTGTGTGTGTGTGTGTGTGTGTGTGTGTGTGTGTGTGTGTGTGTGTGTGTGTGTGTGTGTGTGTGTGTAAATAAATATATATATAAAATCATCCAAACAGATAATGTTACAAGTGAAAGACACATATTGTTCCCATAACAGTAGCTAGTATGACACACCCATTTCTTAAAAGGAAGTAAATTATAAAAAAAAGATTCACACAACAAAAAAAGATGACTGGCAGCACTGTCTTTCTCTCTTGTTGGTGTTGTTTGTAGTATCTCAATCAGATTAAATATTGGAACAGGAAGGCATAAAGACAGATCTCTGCAACACTGGCTGCTAAGGAGTTGGACTGCCAAAGTCCCTGATAACTGGTGGCACACATGTGCAGCCATAATGAGACGGATTTGGATGGATTAAGCACCAAGTGGTGATGGAAAATGGCAGCCAACATGTCACCCTTCACCAGCAGGAAGAGATCCCAGTCTGTAGCAGAGCATCCTGCCCGCCTGTACTGCCCTTCACAGTTCTTAGGCAGCTTGTTGTGTCGAGCTTTAGGAAAGCTTTGTGAGTCTGTCTCTCCTTTAGTCCGTCTGTTCTTCTCCTAATACAGAAATCTTTGATTTACAGTTAGTCTTATTATTGTGTCGTTTGTCTTTAAACTGAGATCAAAGAAAAATGTTGTTGAGAAAAATCAGAGTTTTGAAATGATGACTATGACTAATTAGGCATTCCCGTGAGTTATTTTTTAAGATCGTAATCTGAAATCCAAAAACTAGCATCTCTCTCTGTCTTGCTTCCTCTCACACTTTCTTTGCGTCCTGTGTGATTTCGACCCCCCACTGTGAGCCCAGCTGCCCCACACTCCAGGATCACACAAGCTTCTACTTTGTATTTTATCGTTTGCCAAACGCCGCTGTTTGCCTGGCACTGATGGTGTCTGGCAGTGAGAATCTCACTAACCCCTGGAGGTCAGCCTCTTTGTCTCTTGAGTCTCCACTTGGGCTGCTTGTTTGATCTATAAAAGGTCAGAAAATGGTGGAAAATGACAAAGCCTAAGATGATGTCCTCAAATGTCTTGTTTTGTCCACAACTCAAAGATATTCAGTTTATTGAAGAAACTAGAAAATATTTACATTTTAGAATTCTAAAATCCCATTCCATTCCATTCTGGAATCCCTAAAAAATTTGTATTCACTTTCCTTTTTTTTTTTTGTATTGGCTACAACTGATTAATCTATTATCAAAATAATTGGCAATTAATTTATTAGTTTATTAATCGATTATTCTTTAGAGCTAGTCTTCACACAACCTTTCAGAACAATAAATATCTCTGCAAGGTGAAGGTGAAAGAAGCACTTCATAATGACTCATGTCACCATATTGTTTTCTGTCAAAGCCAACTGTTATTTCAGCTGCACTTGTGTTGTGTTTCATAAAATCCGCTCAGTGAGACTCAGTCCTTCGACAAATAAACACCAATGCTCAAATGTCTTCTTTGACTCATGCTTGATCTTCAGTATCGTGTGCAAGTTTCATATCCTTCAACTATGTTACAGTGTGCTCAGTACTTAGTTGATTTTGTTTTCAAAGCAGAATATGATGTAATAAGTCAGTGATCCTGTGTAGCTCAGTAGGAGGAGCAGCAGCAGCAACTGTTGCACTGCTTTGTTGAGGGCGGTATCATAGCGATACAGACACACTCAGTATCTCTCTGTATGTAGAATCAAACGAGTTTGGGCTCAAATTCTAAAGTAGGAGTAATTTAAGTTATTTAATATAAAATACCTGTTAAATTCGATCAAGAATAGGAATGTTGAAATTTTCTCACACTTTAACAGCAGGGAGCACGCAACCAATCAATTCTCATTTCTATGATTTGGTTTACATGGAGCATCTTGGCCTACACACACTAAACAGGGATATTATTCTGTTTTCACATTACAGTGATGTAATGTGAAGTATGTAATGTAATCCTTAATAGAATATTCTTTGGTACAGTGCAAGAAAGTTCATTCTTCATTATTCCAGTGCTTATTTAGGTGAAATGTGTATTAAGCCCTTATAAAGCTATGCCCTGAGTTCATTTCCAGAAAGGATATACAAACAAACAATAAAATATAGAAAAACTGCTACTAAAAGTATTCAAAGGTAAGTAGTAATCACAAAAGGGAAGATGAGAACTTGCCGCATATTGATATCATGTTTGAAACGGCTGCAGTTGCTGGTGCAAATCATCGTGAGCTGTCATTCACAAATGCAGCAGCATGTCTCTCAAAATAAAGTAGAGGGTTTATAATATACTTGAGCAATGGTGACAGCAAGAAGAAAATAAAATGACACTGGTGTCATTCACTGTGTCCTTTCATCTTTGTCTTCACAGGCCACTAAAGAGCTAAAACAGTACGACAACAAGATCATCGAGTGCACCTTCGCCAATAACACCTGGGTGTTCATGAGGCAGCGGGTGGACAAGAGCTTCCCTAACTCCTATGATACAGCGATGGGTGAGACTTTGTCCTTCTCTGTCTGACAGTTATTTATATTTAATATCTCACTGTCTCCTCCATCTGAGGTAATAACAACCAGTCAGCGTGCATGAGTGTGTGGAGGGGCAGACGTTCTATGGTGTACTCTGCGTTTGCAGACAGTCCAGCCATGTATTTAGTGCCCACAATGCTCTTTTCAGTGATTTGGGACACAATGTTTTGTTTATCTCTTTACTTTAAATAGATAAAAACAACATTTGCTGCAAATTCATGAATTGCACCGCGGTTTTATATAAGATGCTTAGCTGTTGTATTTTAAAGCTGCACTCATCCGTATTTTTATATCAGCAGTTGATATGTGAAATGGGCCACTTGCAGTAACAAAGCCGCAAAGAACTATCCTCTGACTCTGCAGTTCCCCTCAGCCCTACGGAGCATCTTGCAGCTCATTTTTTACGTTTTACGGCCCACAGCTTAACTGTTTTGGTTCACTCTCAATGTTCTCATGATCTGGTTTCCTAAAAAAAAGCTCTGATAAACCAACAGTACACTGCCTGCTCAGCAGCAAACAGCAGACAGACAACGTTGGCAACTAGCTGGTAAACATAGAGCATTTAGCAGCTAAAGTGCCAGGCATATCCCTCAAGAGCTGGTGGAGACCAAAACAGAGCTAAAATTATAGTGAATATAGAACTTGCATTTGTCGGGTGGCCCAAAATCCAAATTCAAATGAATGCTGTCTGCTGGGTGTGTAAGCAACAGTTAGTAACCTGTTCATCATGTGTAGAAAAGGCCCCAAAGTTATGTTAGTGTTGCTGTTATTTAGTACAGTTGACCATATGGTATTTTTTTCACATTTACTCCCATTTAATAGGTGCTTGTCACATGGTAACCTAAAGTCCGTGCTGGTTTGTATATTATAGCTGACGTCACACAGTTAATAAGCAGTGTGATAGTTAGTATTATTTTCCCTACACCATGACAAATGTTTGACAAAAAAAAAACAATTCAAGCTTTAAAGATATAATTATAAAAAAGGTTATTGAAGCCAATGGGGTACTTGAAGCAGAAATAAATAGTTCTTAGATCCAGCTTGTCCTTTTTCTGCCTGATTTTCTTTCAGTGTTTTGATAAAACTTTTAGATTTTTTTTACAAGTTGTATGTTAATATACTGAAAGATGTTAAAATATTGAAAGATTATCTTTATTCTTTTAAAGATTACGGTCTTCAGCTTGTGTAGTAGCTGAGCTGTACTTTATCCCAAAGCAACTCATTTTAGTTTCACTGTTCATCAACTTGGATTCTCGAATGGTCCAACAGATATTGCACAGCTATAAGCTTCTTGAAAAAACAAATAGAGGAAATCAAAGGGAGACCAAGACTGATAACAAAAACAAAAATAATGGTTTACCACAGCAATACACCTTATTTGTGTGTAGCACCAGTGCTGGACATGGTGGCACATAAAAGTACAAATTGAAGCAATAAAAACGAGAAGCACAAGCGAGAGAAAATACATTTAAAGAATGAATTGAATTAATCGAAGAATATAGAAAAAGATTGTCCTGAATTATTGAGTTTAGAACCTCAGGCAGACTGTTGTGCTGCTTTGGAGCCCTTTTATCTAAAATCCAGACGGATAACATTGCATTTCTCCTCAAGCTGACAACAACACTGTGTTCTATTTAAAAACTACACATTTGGTCATGGTCATGAATGCTCAGATTTTATGTTATCATAGGAATTTACCATAGTTGCTATGCCTGACAAGCTTTGCATTCTAGAATGTATACAGTGACTAAGGTGGCAGACATAGATATATGTCACATCTATTGTCTTATGTCTATTAAGGGTGGGGGAAAAAACTGATTCTTTGATACATTGCGATTCTCTCTAGAACTATTCAGTGCTAGTTTCAGATAAGTTAATAATCGACTATTTAAAAAGAAATAATAAAAGTTTTTTAAATGTGTTTATTTTTATTTGAAAGTTACTGTCTCCAGAGATGTACATATCAGAAATCAGAGACTGAAAGACTATGGGATAAACGGTTAGCCCTAACCCTATCAACTTAGGCAAAAAAAAACGTGTTGTATATATACAGGATCACATAAGACCTGCATTAAATAATTAGGCAAATCAAAAAAAAGGCTCTTAATCTACGTTATCACATTACATCTGACCAGCTCATGTGTCATGTTCTAAGAAGCCAATTCTCCACCTTTAAACATGACTGTTATATGTATATATCTTTTTCAATCGTTCATGGAAATGTACATAAAAAAATTGTTGCATGGAGATTTATCGAGATTTGTTGGCATTTGAATCGAATCGTGAGGTGCCCAGAGGTTCCAACCCTTAATATCTATGGTGGCGGTTCTATCAATCAACAGTAGAAGCACGTGTGGCCAGGTTGGATCAGTGCTAGATCAGGCACACATGTACTGAGAGGTTTACGCCTGCATGTCTCTCCCCCCCCCCTTTCTCATCTAACTGTCCTGTCAAAGACTAAAGCCGGAAATCCCCAAAATATAATCTTAAAAAAAAAAAAACTAGCAGTAGTACATTTTGAAACAAATGGCCCTCTATTTTCCAGCCATTGTTTTTGCCAAGCAGAAATGACAAAGGCTAAGTAATTTCACCAACTTTCTGAGTTTTTATTGATTTATATCCCACTGCTTTTCTTTGCAAGAAACAGTTTGGGAATACTACACAATAAATATTTCACTCCTGAACGGGAACGTAGTTGAACAAATTAAAATGTAATAGTTAACTAATGATATACTTTATCCTTTGAAGTGGTTACTTCTGCAGGTAGTAAACTAGCTTACCCGGCATGCTAACATTTGCAGCTTACATTAGAACAAAAACAACCCACCGTTGCTATTGTATTTTTTAGTTTTTAAAGGACAAAAATAATGACGCCACCTTTCAAACTCATTGAATATCAAAAATTTCTTATTTAATTGTAAAATGTTTTTTTTTTTTTGCCTGTTCTAAAATGAATTAAATATAAGTTGACTGTGTGTCCAGGCTGCTGCAGACACCTGTCACCACAGCGGTAGTAACTTCCTTACTTCCTCCTGTGTTTGTTGTTTCTCTCCCCAGCTGTGTGTAAAAGCATCCAGGAGCCCGTCACGAAGGAAATCCTCTTGGAGTACGTGGACCGCTGTACTCAAGGAGTCCAAGCCCAGAACCGGAAACACCCACCAGACCCAGACTCTGAGCTAATGCCCCCTCCTCCTCCAAAGAGACCCAACCGGGCCATCCCATAGCCCACAGCTGGGCTCTCTGGACATCTACATCACCAGCCACACCCCCCTACAGAAAACGGACATTTCAAGGCTTTCTTACCCTCAGCACACTTGCTTTATCAGCCTGTACATTTAAAGACTCCAGAAACCTTTGATTGACTGCCTCAACGTCATAAATTTACCTTGTAGACTTATTGTAGCTTTAATTGCTGGTGTTCTTATTAAAATGAAAAACATGATGCTTAGTTTTTTTCCTATTTATCTTTTTTAAAGTCTGAGCTATTTATCAACAGGGACATTGTTATGGCTACAAAAAAATACCAGACAATGCAGACCTTGTTTATGTTTTGTCAACTAGTTCCTTATTTGTAATGAAAGAGGAGTAAACATCATCAAGCCTCAGTCTGCTGTCTGAATGCAGTGTTTCCCACACACGGACTAACACGCATTCGTTAAGCTGCATTTCCTTTCCCTGCTCTCCTCCGTCTCGCTGTCACTCTACACACAGCCCCTCCCCTCCACGCACACAGTGTTGCCCACTTTGCAACTAGCGACTTTTCAGACCCCCTTAGCGACTTTTTTTGCGCAACAGCAACTAGCGCCAAATCTGGCGACTTTCTGTAAAAACGCCGCCGGTATTGTCCTGCGAGCACGCGTGGTATTTCTCTCCTGTGTCGGCCAAAACCGTCACCTCCCTCTGAATCTGTTTAGTGAGGAGCAGCCCCTTGTCTCCCTGGGAGCGCAGGCAGGTATGAAGGGGGGAAGGGACAGGGTGCGCGGGCCGGTGTAGGTAGGAGAGATAGCGGAACACAACGGGAGAAAGACGGCGCTGAGCTGGCCCGGCCCGGGGCGAGCCAGCCTTCTCTGAGAATTCTTTATTGACTTTTTTCCCTCCCTTTGTAGAAACTCTCTTTTACTTCAAAGATAAGCTACCTAAGTAATAACTGTAAGGTAAAATATATTCCTGTATTGAATTGGTGATTATTTGGCTAAAGATTAGATTTCTTTCTATCTACCAACCACCAAGCTTTACGCAAATGATTACGTAATGACCAGGTCACATATATGCAAATTAGCGTATTACATCAGGGGAGACACTTGGTTTTTCTCACTATAACTCAAGAGTTGGTACTCGCTCCAAAGCTAATCGCCTTCACGCTCTCACTCCTTCAACTACACATGCCGGCCCTGCAAGAGATTGACGCACACACCAAGACACATGTATACATTTTAGGCCTATTGCTTCTCCAAGCTTAAGATTGGAGTTGCCAAATGTATCTAAACTGATAAGCTCTCAGCTCTGTTTCATAAAATGATGTCGAGAGGAAGCCCATCTGTGTGGACTTTTTGTTTTAAAGGCCACGTGGGTGGGCGGGAGATGACAACATGATTATGAAGCCTCAAATAAGTACAAATGAGTAGTAACAGTGAAATCAAGCTACAGATGGGTGTGAAGTCAGCATCAACCAACATAAAGTTTCTTAGTAAGGTGAAGTAGTTTTAGTGTTCTTGGAGTCTCTGAACTCTACTGGAGGGATGAACACCATTCTATTAGATGTTCACTCAGGTGGTGTTTTGAAGATGGTGATGGAGAGGGTTATTTATCAAGGCTGACAAAAAGGTGTTACATTGGGCTGAGATCTAGTGGTGAAGGCCATATAAGTATGACAGACTGATTGAACCATTCAGTGCCCCTTAAAAAAAGTTTCATCAAAGGATAAAGCTGCTCACATCTTTTCCCCTCTTGCTATTTTATTTCTATCTTTTCCAGCATTTGGATGATTCAGATATTCATTGGGTTCAACTGTCTTCTAAAATCCAGATTTTAGAGTTGTTATTGCAGTTTGTGGACTCGAAAACAATGTGTGCAGCTGCGTCCATTATATCCATATTGGCTGCCACTTCTTGCTATTAACATGGATATGGCTAATCCCACAGAGAAAGCTCTGATTGGTTGAATGTTTAACCAATAGTAGAAAACTGCAATTTCTACCAGCTGCATTAACTTGCTCCTCAGATTATCCCATTTCCCGAGTTGGGAAGTTGTTCTTCCGACTTTGGTGTGTTCATGTGCTTTAGGTAGTTGTGTGGAAACAACATGGATACTAAAAAGAAGAGCATTTAAACATGTTAAAAGCTATTTCCGTGTGAAAACGAAAAGCAATGGAAACTGTGAGCCACGACTTGTTGCTGCACCAGTAGGCTACGTTCCCAGAAACCACAAAAATATTGCTTTACCTGACTTTTTATCAGGATAATGCAAATAAAGAACTTTTACAACTAATTCACTCTATGTAGCGAGCTACTAACGGCTAACATTACAACCTAAAACCATACTACGAATTACATGTGAGTAAAACCTTGATGCAATACGTGAATTAATAAAAAGTTTCTGACCATTAATCCAACATTTACTTTTGTCCGTCAAGATACTGCGTACTATGACATCAACTCTTGTTGTTCCGACTTGAGCATTCACGTGCATTTTCCCAGCCCGGAACTAATTATTCCAACACTACATGAATGCAGCACTAAACCCGCTGCCGTTGATCCCTGTGGAGGGCAGGTAAACGAAGATGATTTCCCACCAGATTTCAAACATGCTCATAATCACTACTTTATTTTAAACCCATAGGAAAACCTTGTTGCCAAGGAACATTTTACTTTTTGATTTTTCTTACCCTGTTGCCCACGTTGTTGCCTGTTGCTAGGAGTGTCGCCCATCTGCACTGTTTATCACCCACTGTAGTGTTTGTAGAAATGATTTACTCTGCAGTTCTAACATGCCAACTGGTGCGTTGACATACTTTTGTTTGGTTTAGTCTGTGTAATCAGAGTGAAATAATGTCTCCATCAGTTTTATTTATTATTTTTTTATTTTTTTTTATGAGGGGCAATCTCTCTTCTTAACCAAGAGTGGATGATGCTAAAGAAATGATTCTATTTCTGTCTGACAAAAAAAAAGTGTGCATTTCAGAACAATTGTGTTGTGGAAGTTTTTTTGAAATATGGTTTTCTGCGCTCCCATGCAGAGAAATGGCTTATTTTTAGACCCGAGCGATGAGCATCAGAATTTATGCCTTTTTTAAAGATGAGTGTGACGGCAGTGGTTAGTCATGCAGCATGGAGAATTTAGATCAGAAGTTATAATAAATGTAAGTCAGTAGAGTATCACACACAAGGGTGTAACAAATCAAGCCTGTGTGTGTGTGTGTGTGTGTGTGTGTGTGTGTGTGTGTGTGTGTGTGTGTGTGTGTGTGTGTGTGTGTGTGTGTGTGTGTGTGTGTGTGTGTGTGTGTGTGTGTGTGTGTGTGTGTGTGTGTGTGTGTGTGTGTGTGTGTGTTTTGAGCTCCTGTCTGCTGGTGCCTGAGGCGACTGTTCTCCTTATAGCAGAGAAGGATGAGCTGTACTCCCAGGGCTCTCTTTCCCCTCTGGCTACACATAAAAGCTTGCTGATTCTCATCAAAGCCCCTCTTGCCTTTTTGTCATGAGGTTCCCGCCGCTGAGACATCGCCACACATGCAGCAGGTGCAGACACATTTGTATCAGTTTATCTCTTCTTAAATTCCATTCACTTAAATTCATCATCCACTGTCTCAAACCGAGCTATTACTGAAGCCACTTTATGTTATATCACCTGTTTTATTCCAAACTCCTTTCCGCAAAATGGTTGCCTCTTTGCGGGGGTATCTGCATCTGTCTCCTTGCTTGAGAAAATGCACACAAACACATCAAAAGGCAGATCCAGCAACATTATTAAATATGTTTTCACTGGGTGTCATTGCGTGTAGAAAGCCCTTAAGGGGAGCGACTGTATGGATCTGGGCATGTAAACACTATTTCCATGAGCACAGGTGGTGCAGCGAAGATTATGAGGCTCACTCGTTTTTGGCTCAGGTGCTTAGAGGCTGGAAGCTCCACGGTGATATTAAATCAGCACAGATGACTCGCAGGCCATTATCTTCCCAATATAGATATATTATCTTCCCATGCAATCCAAGCTGCAAAGCTTTCTGTGGAGCTCAAAACATTGTCGCCTACTGATTTTTTTTTTTTTTTTTTTTTACAATTTCCCTTTTTATTTTCATCTTCAAAATAATGCAAAAAGTCCAATACATATTCGTAACATAACATTATTCTAAATGTTTAGACCCATTTCTTAGTCATCTTTCACAAATGTGACTTAAAATTGCTCTTGTATGATATCAATGTGCAATTTCTTTAATTAGTAATTTCACGGTAATTCAACTTGAATTTCTAGTTTTTATTTCCAGACCACCAACATGAGTTTCTCTGACTTAAAGTCCCATCAAATAAAGAAACATAACAAGCATATTAGCAGACTTCACTGCATGCATTGTTTGAGACCCTTTGTGATGACAAATAAGGACGGTATGCGCATCCACCCGACCTCTTAATCTTAAAATGTAACAAGTAAGAACAGCCTTACCTGTTGTCATACCTGTTTGCATTGAACTTCTCATCTCAAGTTTAGTGAACTAAACTCAGTTGGTTTTACTTTTTTAAAACATGAGAATGAAACAACTTTAAATTTCCTCCCAGCTTATCTTGGCTTGCACATCATCTTGTCACAATTCTAACATTTTATCTATTTTAATTTTAATTTTAATTTATGAGTTAATCATTTTTCCAAAGATATTAAATAAATGAATGCATTGGATCCCTCTAAATTCAAGATTGTGTAAATAACTCTTAACTTAGACACATCCACCAGATGTGTTTTAATCCATATTTTAACTAAAAGGGAGCTATTCATTTATCATTAACTGCCCTGCCATATGTTAAGTTATGTGATCTATCTAATACATATTTGTCTTATTTAGTTTCATTAGAAGCTAACTGCTCACTGCACTGATCTCAGAGTCATGAATAATCTGATAGACTTTTACAACAAGCTTTGCTTTTCATAATCAAGTCAAACAGCCCTGACTTGATTACCCCGCTGAAATTAGAAATTTAATTGCATACATTTTTCAGCTTCTGGAATCAGGGAGGCATGGCGCAACAAATCTATTATCGCAGATTCTCCCCCTCGTAAGCTCTTCTGAGGCGTAATGCCACGGTGCAACAAATGACTCCTATTTTGAGAGGAATATAACGATGAAGCAGCAGCACTCCTCCCCCCTCTCAATCAGTTGCGGCAATCAGGAGGTGGTTGTTTGTGCCATTCTGCTGGCATCATTTGTAACCAGAGCACATCGAGGCTGCCATCATCATGTTAATGTCTGTTCTCTCTGTTCAAATACAGTTTTTAAATGAACATAATGCGAAGGTGTGCTGGAGGGGGACAGAATCTGCTGTTGTGGCTGCTGTTGCATTTTTGAAGACTCCTCAAGCCACCATAACAACTTTAAAGTCCCAGTTAAATGACGGTTAAGAGCATCTTCAGCGCTAATGTGGCATTTTTCTGAGTTAATCGTAATATGTGGGCAGATTGTAGTTATAGAACATAACAACAACAATGCAATACAAAGTCTCATAAAGCCAACTGAACTGCAAACACAAGTAGCTAATGGTCAAATCCGTATCCGTAGCAATTAATTTAGCAATTATCATTGTATGGGTTGAGTCCATGATCAGTCATCAAAAGTAATGTCATATTTTATAGAAAGATAACATAGAGATATTTACAAACACCTACTGCTATGGTATCTATCTGCTAGCTACGACTCACAAGCTAAAGATAAGTACGGTTGACATTCTCCCGAAATCATATTTGACTAGATACATTTATGTTTACACTCCTGAGTTTGAGATGAGTCATCAAATGTTTAGCCTATTTCGCACACCAACAATAACAATTAGTAAAATACAAGACCAGATCAGAACTTGGAAAAGGTTTTTCGTATTTTTTTATCAAAGGTAAAAGTGCAGTTTTTTGCGGCTTGAGTTTTTATTTCTCCCTTCTATCAGGTTTAATAACATTGAACGCATCGAAGTAATGGCTGTGATCTGGGAACGCGGCAATTTGGATAAAAAAACGTCCAACACACAAGTTTTGTTTCATGACCAGATATGTTGTAATTAAACACAGATGTTAGTCAAATTTATTTGAATAAGAAAACATATGGCGAACGGTAAGATGATTACCCACACTGTGTGTTGTAGAGTACACATCACTAATACAGACTGGGTCAACTTCCCTTCTGTATCATAGTTGTATGAACTCAATTGTATGAACCAGTTTTCCTGGGCAATATGGGATTATAACTAAAATTGTAACTTGTTTTGGTTTTACCTTCAAATAAAGTCGTAGCTAGAGTGTCTAACTGGCTTGTTTACCTGTATGGTCCCGTGTTTGTTGTTTAGCGATGTCCTAGTATTACAAGATCTCCGGGAGTCCCATAGAACGGATGGTGGAAGCTATAAAAACAAAACCCAAATTTTAATTAAGCAAAGTTTTCCTTTAATGCATTTTCAATATTGTGTACTGTTGCATATTGTGTTGAAATTCCTTCAACAAGCTTTGGGTAATGTCAGAGTTGGCCGGACTCTTCCGTTAAATGTTCGCCCGATGATGAAAGGAACAATTAATGCCCGGTTTGGTTTTAAAGCATCAACTTTCTATCTTTAGCCCAAACTGTATTCACTCTTGCAGACTACAAAGGATTTTTGAAAATGTCAGTCACAAAACAAAAAGGAAATTACACCTACTGGCTGAATGCGTCCCTCCACCTCGTGCTGACATTCTCACACGCACATAATTAAATGGAAGATAGAAAACGCATGAATCGTGAATAAGTCAATTTTTTTCATTTTCTGGGTTTTTACTCCTCAGTAGCCAGCGGGGAGAAAAAATCATTGACTTTATACACACTTGGTGGAACTGCAGAAAAGTTATTGGTAAAGGGATTTGATGTTGATTACACTATTGGTGTGCTGAAGGAGCTGTGTGTGCATTACAGTCGCTGGAGACTACTTTCAAAAAAAGCAGGGGCAAATTCAATACAAAATGGCCTGACCCTTTCACTGTTAATGTTGGCAATCGTTGCTACTTATTTCCCTGCCACCATCCTGGCATCCAGCCACTGGGGCTGTAATAGAGCCGGCACAGAGTAAATTATGCAAACAGGGAAAAGTGGCAACTACCACCCTGCAAAACCTGATTTTAAACCCCAAAGTCAGTTTAGTAGACCTGGGAAGTACTACCGCGCCTGTTGTAACAGCATTTAAATGTCACAAACTAAGGGTCTAGAGCTTGACATTATAAAGATACAAATGGCTGCATTGGTGAAGGAGATTTCACTTACTATTTATTAAAATATGATGCAGGAAGTCAGGTTTGAGTGACAGATCCTGCACAAAGTTGATGATACAATGGGACAGGATTTTACAACTCTGGAAAGTACAATAATCATAAGGTGAACTGTAGAAATATGGTATAATGATGGAATGTGAGCTTTTATCAGCCAAAATTCTTTGCCAGACATTGCAATGCTTTCCAAGAAAATTGAGCTTGGTTCAACCTTTTTTCAACTGGTTTCTTTAACTGTTTTTAATGTTTATTTCTGTTTTTTTGTCATAGTCCCAGAGCATGGTCTCATTGAAATTAGTGTTGCTTTGCCAGACCTTTCTCTACAGCCCTGCGGAGGAGGGTCTAAATACTCACTAGGTGCCAAATAGAGCAACGGCGGTGCTGCAAGATAGCCTCGGGACGGAAGCCATGTACGTTCAAAGGTTGTTTTGGTCATGCAACAGAAATCTGGCCAGATATTCTAGCTAGTTGTCTGGATTTCCCTTGCAGAGATGTGAGGAGCAATTAACCATAGTCTTCAGAAATCCACCGGAGTTTAAAATCACAACCCAAAGAAAGCGAATGTAACGGACATCTGGGCGAAAAAGAGACATTCTGTGAAATTTCCAGCGGCACCTAACAATCCCGGAAGTGGTACGTTGTGTATATAAACTACACTGAAACAAATAAAAGTTTTGCTCCTCTCTATCTGAAAGCGTCTTGACCAGAGGGGCTACTGAGTTACATCATCATAAATGTATGATCCACAGTAAATCATAAGTGAACTATATATCTCAAGATATATCTCAGTCTCTGTAACATTTGTTTTAACATTTCATGGGAGTTCTTTTTTTCTGTTGGGTGCACACTGCACAAAGCACTGCCTTTGTTTCAGGGACATGAGACTGATCAACCTCTGCTGTGGGAATACTTAACAAAAGCAAGTGTGTTAAGCTTCACAAAAGCACCAAAAAATGTTCCCAAAAAAGCAGTCCTTGACTAACCTCGCGCTAAGTTCAATATTTCAAAGTGTAACACTGCAGAGAACAGATCTGATTGGTGATGCTGCACTAGCTCTCCATTCATAATCAATAAATGGATCTGTGGCCGGTGGTACCTTATGTACCCTCCTGGGTGCCATGGTGACCTTGATGTTACCGACAATAATGTTATTTGGGTTGGTGTTTGTTTCAGATTGTGTTTGTTAGTCATTTGTTCTTTCTACTCCTTTTTTTCTCTTCTGTCTGACGAGGCTTCTTTCATTTCTTTCTCTAAACTGAGACTTTTGCTGCGTTGCCGTTTTATTGAAGGTTTTGATTTTGAATAGAAAAAAGGGTTTGTAAATAGCTCAGAGCAAAGAATATTCTCACACTTACTCAGAAAATCTTTATCTTTTTACATCCTTTTTCCCCTGTTTGATGCTATTCTTCTAATCCTTATGACGGGAACTTTTTAATCAACTTCAGACAGTCTTGCTGAATGAAATGGGAAACGACAAGTAAAATACAAAAAACAGGGCTGCAATGCAGCTGATTTGCTCTTCAAAGTTTAAAGCTGCTCTTGACAGGATTTTTCTTTTGCGTCCATCTTATAAGCATATCTCACAAAGAGGAGCATTTGTTTTAAACTAATTGAGATGGTGTTTGTTGCACACAATCCTAAACGTTACAGGGAGAAAATCCTCTCTACCCACAGAAAGTTAAACAATTAAACTTAAAATCTGCTTGTTGAGCAGAATCAGAAGCGTTCTGCCCCAAGGCAGCTGGATGAAGCTGGTCATGAGCAGCTTTTGTCTCTAAAGCATCAGCAAACATTTGTGTCTGTAAATGTTTGCTGTGTGCAATGAACCGGCAGTACTTTACGTCATTTCTAAGTAGTGAAATTCCTAAATTTCAAATGCTGAACCTGGATTAGATTGTTCTCTGGACATCTATGTGCAGGGTCTGCTACATTATGTACAACAGTTACAGTACAATAGTTTAATAATAGTAAACATTTCAAATATTTAATCGTATTTAATCACATCTATGACAGTTAACTTGCGATTAATCACAATTAATTGCACATTTTTATCCTTTTCTAAATGTCCCTTGATTTCTTTTTTTCCCATTATTTTTTCTCATTTCAGTGCTGAAACAATGAAAAGTGGATTGGCTTACAACACCATTGGTATACTATAGTCTACTGTAGTGTTCAATTTCACATGTAACATTCTCACTTGGCGCAAATGATCTCTCACACAATGTAACACTGTCCATCAATAAAAGGATGAAGAAATACTTTGATGTGGGGGGAGAATTGGCATCAGCTGTGTGCTTGGTCATCAAATGGTATTTCAGACTGGACGTGCTGCGATGATAGCTTAACGACCAAACACACAGATCACTGTTGGTCTTGTCAATGGAACGATTTGACAACTTTAAAAAAAGCAAACTTTCCATCCAGAATCTTGTTGGTACCATTTCAGCGTCTCATGCTCGCCAGCCACTCAAAGTGTAACGTTACTACTCTTTAGCCGGATCGCAAGCCCAAACAAGTGTGTGCAGCGTGCCTGTTGTTTTGTTTCTGGTCTAGCTAGATCAGGTGTGGTGTTGTAGTTTTTCTAACGTTACTAGTTGTTGCAACAGCACGTGAAAAAAACTACAAAGTTTGCCAGGCCAAAAAGAACTGGAGAAAGACAAAAATATACCGCAAACCCAGACGTAGTACTAGAGGAAAATGAAACTTGAGCGGAAGTATGTAGGAGGGCGGAGCCAGGCTAATGCTAGACTACCTTCTGCTTGAAAAAGACAGGTGACCACTAGAGACACTACTTTTCTTTGCAGGTTTGGTGTTGCCCAAATATATTTGTAAATATGTCAACAACCGAGCTGGTTTTCTTTTTGCTGCAATTTCCTGACGTAATCTTAATAAAAAAAAATGTTTAGAGGTTCTCTGCATAAATATACTAGAACGTGATCTCCAGAGTCTTCCTTGACTGGGTCTTGCAGATCTACAGATTATCATACTTAAAAGAGGCGGCGGAGTGGGTTGGAGACAAGTAAATTGGATTTGGTGGCAAGTCAGGAAGGAGGGGGCAACTTTAGTCACAGCAAAAGTATTTTTTTCACGTGGTAGCCTATAGCTGCAGGACTGTGTGCTACTGCAGCTGCTGTGTATGACAATAATGGGGGAGGGAAAAAGAACAAATATTTGCTTACTGGGCACATCCATATACTTTACTTTTTCCTTGACAAACATCCATCGTAAAAAAGCTAGAAGATATAGTCTCATCTTGCCACGCATCATTATGTTCGTGGAAACAGCGACAGTGAGGGGGGGGGGGGGTTGGTGTGCGTCCAATGAGGAGCCATAAAGGAAATGGACTCACCAAAGGATCCTCGAACAAGACTTCAGTCTTATTGAGTGATTTGAGACAGGAGAAAATACTTTGGTGTCTGTGGAGGAACTGTCAAGTCATACTGGACTGCAGTAACTCACTTTGCCAATCTGAGACATTAAATATATTTACATATTATACATCTTATTGATATGTCTGTGCTGTCTCAACACACATTTCACCACGATTCAATCTCTGTTTTTGAAGCTCCCTTGACGTTTCTCTCTTATGAACAAACAATGCTGAATACAGCCTCATTTAAAACCGCAGTCCACTCACCATCCGGCTGATGTACAGTAGATCTGTCTCAATTATTACACTGATGCAGAATCAATAAAAAAAAGAAAAAGAAATGGGATGAAATTGCATGTTTGTCTAGCTCTGCGTGACTAATTATCACATAAATGTGTTCCTGCATGTTTCATCATCAGTGCTGCAGACACAGCTTACCTGAGCCTCGTCACCAAATCACCAATAAATAGCCAGTATTCCCATAAAACTGCCATTTGTGGTCAGACTAAATAGATTCATTGTGCAGACACAATAATGGTACTGCTCATGATTATTCCATTTAGTGTCATGCATAAGTTTAAGTGATAAGTATATATCTTCCAAAGCAAACTTTCACTTGCACTAAAATGTCTCCATTACAAAACATTAAAGGGCAAATCTGCACATTTTTTACGTCTATTATGAACCTTGTTCTTAGTGATACTTATAACAATTCTCAAAGGGATTATTTCTTTGTTATTTAGTAAAGCTGTTTACATCCCTTCCAAGGGCAAATACCAAATATGAAAGATTACCTAACTTATTATTGAACTATGTATTGAATGAAAGCTATGAGCTATAGACTCAGAATAAGAATCAGCTTTATTTGCCAGATAGGAGGATGCATCCGAGGAATTTTGCTTTGGATTATACATTGCTCAACAATGTAAACACACTATGAACAGAAACGTACA
>NC_048424.1:6233107-6277341 GCF_013103735.1 Etheostoma cragini | reverse complement strand
CACATATGTAGACAGGTTGAAGCAATAGTGCAATATAGAGTGCAAATTGTGCAGGAGTAAATTATTTTATGATTAATTATTATTTTTTTTATTATGGAATAAATAAGTATTTGGCTATTTTTAAGCACTGTGTTACAATATCAACAGTATGAACAGCGGGAAAACTTTGTTTATATGAATGTTTTGATAGTAATTACTTTAGATGCAATGTGGTGGAGCCTCAAACTTTCATGCAATTCCCCCTTTTCCTACACAACAATGATAATGTTTGGCTGCTTCCATTAAACCATCACAGCACCAATATCACCCACTTGTGCCTGCAGCCAGAGCGAATGAATGTGCAACAAAATGTATTAAGACGTTAAAGTGCAAAAGTTATGACTACGGCTTTAGGAATTTAATAATATGAGTGTTAGTCATGAGGATTTGTTGAGCTGAGTGTTGTATCGTTACTCATGTGTTATCAGATCATTATTCCCAGTGTTAGCAGATCAAATTGTGAGCCCGAAACACTAAACAGGCATCACTCATTCTGCGGTACATTTAGTGTGTTCTCTTGGACTGGTCGAGGTGAGATGTTTTAATGGAGGTCTCTACTGGCTGGTGTACAATAGCTACACTCTTGGAAGACAGATTTTCAAAGCCTTTGCTTTTGTGTCCTTTCCAGTTTTGTCTCATAACTTACAGCTGAAAGGGTGTTTGTTCTACTGCCCTGAACTTCAAAATGATGATGAGATCATTTTAGTATAACATGTAGTTATTTTGCCAATTAGTGTGGACACAAAGTAATTATCTAATAATGATAAGTGCATAGAAAAAAATACTCACACTTATTACAATTTGTCCTGAAAGGGGCCATTAGTGTCTAAATTCATGGCGACCCATTCAAAGGTTGTTGAGACATTTCACTACAAAACACAAATGTAAACCTAATGGTGGCGCCAGTGGAAAGGTTAAGGGATCACTAAAGTCGGTAGGATTCATCATCTGGGGATCATGGACTTTTGCCCAAAATTTCATTAAAAGTCCATCCAATAGGCTAAAATGGCCAAAGCGATCAGTATTAGTGTGTTTGTTGGGGACTATTTTAGCGGCGGATTGGCACACTTTTAATGTACTAATGAGGCATGTGCTGGATTGGCGTAAAACAAACTTAACAGTGTCCATCATCATCATAATGAAGGAACATTTCACCCAGGGCAACAGTGTGGCTCACTGATGGTGTTTCTAATAGTTTGGGACAATGACGGAGCTCTATGGCACAAAGGAAGCTTTGGCTACACAGACAATACGTGTTAGTGGGATCAATTCGTTGTTGGTTTTGGTAATGTCAGGGGTAACAAGAAAAATACAGAATATTATCAGATTAGGCCAAGAAAGCCATAAACTAACTGACAGACTTTGCCTGATGATGTATCTTCCATTCACTGTTTCTGTGGAACTTCTAATCAACTAGCTTGCTTGCCTCTAAAATGTGACTTTATTTCTGGAGTCAATTACAGGCCCATACTGCTCAAAGTGAGGGGACATTTTGGCCAATCCTGTCGTACTCCCTCCCAGCTGCTTTCGGAAAAAACAATTTGAATGCAGCAGCAGAAGTGTTGCTACAGAAGTGTCTCGGTGTTGCTGCGCTCAGCCTCTACAGCTGTCACCACAGGGATCTTTATGATTTCTAAAGGCTCCGCCTCTGATCGGCTTCCAGCTACACTAATGAGACGTGTCATTGGCGAAGTATTTAATAGCCGCGGATGAGACACTCAGAGCAAAGGGAAACTCCGAGCTTCATTCAGCCAACAGCCCTGCTTGGATGACAATTTCCCAAAGGCCTAATACAGAGCGATTGACATGTGAATGAAAACTTACAACAGTGTCTTTATTCTGTTATTCTGTCTTTCAGATAGAGAACATTGAAATAGTCATTCATTTTTCACAAAGTATGATTTGCGCACACACACACACACACACACACACACACACATACATACACACACACATAAAGAAACACAATAGCAGTGACATATTACAAATTGCTTTTCCAAATTGTATCCTTCAAAAAGACATTTCCACTACAAATTTGGCCTTGAGGCTGTGTAGGAAAAAGATTAATCCCCAGCAGCTATTTGTCCAGGGTTTAAAGCAGTTGGATTTTTGAAATCCACGAGCAAAAAATCTAGTCAGGATTTTAGTGTGAGTGGACGTTTGTAATTGAAATGAGAGAGCTAGGGGGAAAGCTTTGAAATTAGAGCTTTAGCAGGAGCAGGGAAAGGACTTTGTGCTGCCGCACAGCTTCTTTGTCTATCCGAGCAGAGGCAACACAAAGCTGATCGGAGTTACAGCATTATTTTGTAAGAGGCCAGATTTGACAACAATATTGGCCCCTGCTACATCAAGGAGGATCCTCTAACTCAGAATAAACAGGATGAGTGTTGTTTGGCATCTGTGGTGGTTTAATAGTGCACAGCATTCATGACTGTCAGAACATCTTGGGATTACCACCTTCCTAAAACAACTAATTCCTTCAGATAAAGGACCCCATATTATACAGTCAGTCGGCTCTGTTTCCAGCTGAGTGGTGCTCTCAGATCTGAAACTGCTTTTGGATAACAGCAGTTGCATGTTGTTTGATGGTGGGTAAATGGTTGGATCCCATCTGCAGCAATGATTGGTGTTGTGAAATACTGGATACGGCACTAAAAGCACTGATAAAAAGGATTTGTGGTTAGGTCAAGGATATTATATTACCAACAACTCTTGGGCTGTTCCAACAACTAACAGGCAACATGCACTGGGCCCTCAGTTATCAACAACAAGACAGGGTGAAGGATGAAGTGTTATCATTTATTGTCCATCACTGCCTCAACAAAATACTGTAGCTCCTCACGGCTGCCCTCTGACAGGGTCATATTTGGTCAGACCTGCCCTCTTAATGTCTGGCAACCAATGAAAAAGAGAAAAGGCATCATGATAAACCACATCGCTCAACAAAAATGCAGATTACATTTAATAACAACATTGTTGTTAGTCCAATGCCAGCGTTTTTAAAATGTGTGCTTTCTACCAAATCTGCACATGCCATCTGTGTGGGTAAGACTTGTGGAAAAATCATGGTTACAGTTATTTAAAAAAGTGAACAGTGATTGCAGGTCTGTAGCCAACACTGTCTCCTGAAAAACATAAACTTTTTCAATTTTGTTTTGAGGGAAATGTATTTTCCAGCGACCAATGCACGTTATGAAACAATCACTGTTTCAAACTTGTGGTTGACAATGTGAATAAAAACTAAAGAACTTGGTTATTAGAAAAGGTGATGGTTTGGGTTAAATAAGTATGTTTGCAAGTTAAGTACTTTGCATATGTGGGTTAGGTTAAACCTACGTAGGTAATGCAGGTTAAGTGCGTTAAATAAACAAGTCAACGTTGACTGTTGGTTTCATACAGGACAAGAACAATGATGTAGGCCATTGGGTGAAAGTTTGACCCATCCATCCACCCGCAACTCCTCCCTATCTGGACTTTTTTGCAGACTTTGATTAGAAACATATTTTTGATACCTCAAAGGCAAACATAATCTGGACCTAAACACGTTTCCCTAAGGAGTAATGCAGGTTTGGGAACGTAATATTTCAAAAGCTCCTGTAGCAGAACGTGAACTCGGGAAGCCTCCACACCCTAACATCCAGATCCTTACTTTCAGCACACTACTTCTGTCATTGGCACTGAGTGTTCGCAATGCATTGGAGCCGACATAAACCAAGAGGTGAGGAATTGTCCAATATGACATAACTCCTAGGGATACTGCGCTGGGACATCACTTACCTCTAACTTAATAACTTCCCCACCTCCACTAAAAAGCAGTGCTTCCCTGAGCTTTTCTACGCTATGTGAAGCGTCTGACACTCCAACTGAGTGGATGAGACAGTTCAATGGGTCTGGGCCACAGTACAGCTCAGACTTGTGATTGGGGGTCACAAGTTGATTTTGCTTCATTATATGGCCAAAAAGGTTAGGAAGCACTGCTTTGGTTACAGGCACAGAATGGCTCTGGAGAATGGGGAGACTTCCTGGTGGTTTGGCTGACTGATTGGCCCGGAGTAAACTGAAAAAACATTTTAACAAAAAAGGGTTACAGTATATCTGTTGTGAATGTGTGGAGCTTGGTTGTTCAGCTTTTAGCAACCAAAAGTAAAACGGTCTGCAAGTAGGCCCTACTAAAAAAATTAAAGACTGTTTTGTAGAAATAGAGGGATCTCAAAAAGGTCTGGACAGAGATGAAAAAAGGTTCTCACATGAGGGGAACGACAGTCAATTTTCATATCAAGAGCAGACGAAAGTCAAGTAGAGGGACCCAGGGGGTTGAGGCTCAACATGTTGTTGATGAGGCATGTCATGGCTGCATCTCCCCCCCCCCTGAGGTTCAGTGCTGAGAGAGAGAATAAAAAGGCAAAAGAAAAGGGAAATAGGTTGAAGAGGGAAAGATTTGAGAAGGCGAAGTGAAGGAAAATGGGATTATAAACCTAAGTACTGCAGGTTGATACGGGAAATGAGGCTGGTTTTTATTCCTAATCTCCGTTCATAAGCATGTTCTTTATATTTATCTTGTGTAGATGCTAGAGGTTTTAACATACCACACAATCCAGAATAATGAGATATTGACAGGTGCGTGCTTTATCTTCTGATATAGACAGTGATTTAGATTACAAGCACCTCAGAGCTCGTGTTTATCTTCATGTCTGAATCTGTACTTTAGGTACGATGTGTTAGGGCCTTATACTTCTGGATTTGTTTGAGGATCAGATTGTCTGTCTACATGCATTTTCAAAATCTGAAACTGTTAAAATTCCTTTTAATACATCCATTGCCAAGCCTGTACACTGTTACTTACTGATTGGATGTCTGTGTATCTTCACTTTTTTCAACACAAAAAACAATCACAGTTTGATAACTGTGTGAAGTTTTCACTATAAGGATTTACAACATTATTTCTATCACAGTTTTTAGGTCTTCATAACCCTGGGCGTAACATAAAAGTAGAAAGCAACCTTACTCTACACTGAGATTACTGTGTTGCTATATTTCATGTTTCAAACTTATAATTTCCGACTTTTTGAGCATCCGCCGCATGTTGTTCTGTTTCTGTACTCTCTGTTTCTCACTAATAAGTCTCCATCCTCGGATAACAAGGTTGCATCTTTTTTTGCAGACTATTTTAATAAGCAGAAGCTATGGTGCTGGAGAACTTCAAATTTAAAATATATGTCTATACATGCCTTAATAATGCCCTGACACTTCCTTTTCACAGATTTTCTGTTCAGAGTCCTGACAAATGAGCACCCTTGAGTTTTTTCACTCCTTGTCAGCTTAGTCAGAGCTCTTTACATTATGTCAACCCTCCTCTTCCACTAAAAAAAGAAGAAATAAAAGAAGGAAAAAATGACTTTATTTTGACAAGGTTAGTGTGCATAAATAGCCCGAGGGGGAGAGAGATGACAGTCGTCCCTCCCCTCCTCCATCTTGTCTGTCAGTCAACATGCTCAGGCTTCTTCCCACTGGCCTCCGTCAGCCTGCCTGCATCACTCAACATGAACTCCATTTAAGAAAACACCTCCCACCCTCTGAAACAGAATAATGTTTTCTGGTGCACCGCTTGTACAACCTGCTCTCTCTCTCTCTCTCTGTTTTTCTCTCTTTCTCTCTCTCTCTCTCTCTCTCTCGCCCCCTCCTTCTCTCTCCCTCACACAGACACACACACACACACAGCCGTTACAGGTCAGTGTTCTGGGTTCATCTGTAGACCAAACAAGTGCCTACTTTCTGATCTGTGCTTAGGTTTGCATTTGTGTACATATTTGCACACCACTTGACCTCAAATTTAGGATAATTTTAGTCATCTTTTGTTGTTTGTTTTGGGGAGATGCACTTATACACTAATTTGGATTTTAGACTTATTGCCAAGCATTTTTGTTCCTCAGTAAATTCATGTCTTTCTACTAAATGATCCTGAGCTGAAGTTTTGATACATTAATCCAACTCCAAATACCCTTAACTATTCATATTTTTCTTTGTGTTGTGGTGTTATTGTGATAGCTGCGGCATTCAAGTTATACCCAAAGATGTTAAGTTTCCTACTATCTTATCTTCATCTGTTTTTCAGCAGAGAAAAATAAGATTTTAGGATTTGAACCAGGATTTGCTCGGATAAACAAAGATTTAAGATTTGGATGTGTATGGTAAATGGAATCTGTGATAAATCAGGTCACAGTTGAAGCAAAGTGAATACTAATGATAGTTGTGAAGATAAGCTGTCACTGAAGTTTGGGTTTGCACATTTTTATCATCACAGACATACATTGATGGAGATCTAATCTAAACAGAATTCTTAGGTTAAAATGTTAAATTTAAACAAATAGCTTGACATTTTGTCAAACGCTTCGAATTTCTTGCAGAGAGTTAGATGAGAGGTTTCAAACCACTTTGATGATTAGCTGTAGCTCCAGTAGCTGGAGCCAGCAGGTGGTTAGCTTAGCAAAAAAGACTATGATTGAGGGGAAAAGCTAGCATGACCAATGTAAAACAAATCTGCCTTCTTGCACCTTTAAAGCTCACTATTTGTCCCCTTATCTGGCTAGTTGAATCCTTTAAAATGATCATAGCCCAAACTATATCCTGATTTGTCAGTTTCTGTTTCTTTACATCCAATTTGTATGAACAGTTAAATGATGTTGTCCTGCCAATAGGAGCGTAAAATCAGATCAGATTAAATGTGTCGTTCTGAGGGCACAGACAAATGAGGTATGTGGACTAGGAAAAATTGTAAACAATAACACAGCCTTTATTCAAGGTGAGGCTGCAACTGAGAGCAGCATCTCACCCCCAAATAGCTGACGTATCAAACATTCACTCTCTTTTCCCAAATCTAATTCTGGATCTGGGTTTGAACAGCAGGCATAATGAAACTGAAACACAAAATGTCTCCCCAAAGACAGATACTGTGAGCACCGTCAACTAAAACCCGGTAAAGATCAGCAGGTTGTATGCATTTTGGGGGTACTGAACTACGAAAATTACCCTCTCCTTGCCATTTTACAGCTGCCAAAGTGCAAATAATTATACTGTTCCCATTTGAAGCAAAAATGTGTGAAAGTGATTCGGGCAAAGTTTAGAGTCAATGGTTTGATAATCACTGTGCCCACCTGTGTGTTCAACTGGAAAGCTCGTGTAAGTGTGAGTGAGCGGAGTTGTAGAGGTGAAGGGGATAAGTAAGTTGGTTTGCTAAATAACAAAAACTGAGAAGCATATGCATGTGGAAATGACAGCTCCATCTGTGATACTGCCTTTTTCTCATTAGATATTATTACCTGATGCTAATAAAGCAGCACATGTTTCTTCCGTGTGTGTTACTGTATACAGCACCACTTAACACCCTGCAGTCTGAGCAGTACTCTATGCTATTAAATTAATTACATTTGGGTTTTGGACTTTTGGTCGGGCAAGACAAGCAATTTCAGTGTGTTTACCTGCACTTTGGGAAATTAATTATTTAATTTTTTTACACTTTGAACCAAAGAATGTCTCAAGTTAGTTGCAGCCCGCATGTAATGATTAGTGGTTTGTCAAAGTTGGGAGAGGTTGTGCTGAGGAGATTTAGATTCCTTACCTCAATATCTCCAAAATCGTCCTGGGTAATGCCCTGATAGCAATGACAGACAAGCATGAACTTTACCTCCAGCAAAATCTCCTTCAGCAGCGCTTCAATGAATTTTGTCCTTTCAAGTTTCTAAAAAAATAGAAAAAATTAAATTGTTCTGTAATGAACGGATAGACATTTATTTATTTTTTCCTGTTTGAGCAACAACAAAATGCACTCATTTCTAATGAGGATTGTAGGCATTCAAGTTTAACCGAAGCGAGACATGATGTAGCACCTTTTATGGACTGAAAGTCTCAGCCTGTCTCAGCCTGTCTCAGTAGAGGTTGTGTGTCTTGTAGCACTGTGTCTGTCTCAAGGGACCGATATCCAACGGTTGTGCACATGACTGCACCACCTCAAACAATGTGGACCGACCGCCTTCTTTATATCTTGTTGCTTTTTACACACAATACTTGCACTCATTATAATGAGGCTTTGCAACCAACTGCATGAGTGTCTGATTTAGAAAGATCTGTACCATAATTAATCATAATAAGGCTTAGATTACATCTTGCAAAATCAGAATTTCTTCCATGCATTTACAGACTATGTAGAAATCCCACACACAATTATCTAGTAAATAAAAAATATAAATTAAACATTAAATTACATTAGTTATATTAGCCTTCATTTTTCAGTAACATTTAAAGCTAACAATGAAGAAAATACAAAGTGTTTATTCAATTTATTGATCTTTTCCTTCTTTGGTCGTCAGCAACAGGAGTTTTAGCAGTTGTACATTACTGCCACCTAATCATGGATGCTGCACCAACTGCATAACTGGAATGCTTTGTGGTTGATATCCACCTCTGGAGTGATCATCGTTGTTAACATGCTCCCTCAGCCCTCCGAGGATCGATCTCACCAAGTTTATTTCAGTTTTTCATTGGACAAGTGGAACGACACTCAAGATGGCAGCGGGGATTCCCCCAAAGGCGAGAGCTTAGGGTACGTGAACGAGGTCATGTTAAAACACTAATGAAACACAGTCCATATTTGTGCAGAGGCCTGCTCTTCAGCCACATGATGCAGCAACATCTCAGAGAGGGGGGATTCGAGGGATGCAGTTGCCATGACACCCATGCTTAGCCTTGGTTCAAATAGCACCTGTTTACCGTTTTCTACTTATGTTTTTTGTTGTTGTTTGTCTTCTCGCTCTTCCTCAAGTAATGCATCATTTGAACGCGGCTCAGTAACAATTGTGGGATCAAGATGTGCTGGCCAGCAATACGCACGCACTTCAGCTCTGTTGGGCAGCAGTGGAGGCATTGCTGGATGTCCCTTTATTGGCACAAAATTCTTGTTATGGGCCCCCCCTTTTCTTTTTGGTGCAGTGCTGTCTGTTGTGGAGTCTTTCCCAGTGGAAAAATATTCATGTTCTCTTTGTCTGTGCTCAACCTTGGCTGTGTCATGTGACTAGTCATTTCAATCCTCAGTGGTTGTCATGCCAACAGTATATCTGAGCGTGTCAGTTCAGTGGTGGAGCAATGAGATGTTTGCACTTTACAGACAGGCAGGTAGATGCTTAAGGTAGGTCATGGTGTATGCTTTGATATGACTGGTACAGTCTTATTTTTTATTTTATTTTCCAGTTTCATGATATTACATAATCTTTCATTATTTGTGATCTGGAGTAAATTTACAAGCCTGCTGTCTGGCCTTAATAAACCTGTGAATCTGCAGTGAGTTTTAAAATTATTCTTTTGTCTTCCTGATTTTCTGATAAACACTCTGTTTCCATTTGGACTTTTTTCTAATATTTTCCCCAGAAAAGGATGGGATCCCCTGGAATGTCACCTCAAGGTCCATTTAGAAGCTATTCTGGAGCTTTTTGGTTGTAGATGTTTAAAAATGTCCATATTTTTCTGAGCATTTGTCCGAGATGGTAAAAAAAAATGATTGAAAGCTCCAGAACTGCTAAATGGACCTTGAGGTGACATATGTTGTGTGACACAAACACTGCACTAGTCATCTTAAACTTAACGTCAAACAAGTTTTACATTACATGTGTTGCATCCACTTCCATAGGAAAACACAATTTGAGAAACAAGCTTATTCACAGTCTTGCCAAAAGTAATAAGAATATGTCTGTACATCAAATATGCTATAGCCAGCAGCTGGTTAGCTTAGTTTAGCACAAAGACTGAAAACAAAATAGGGAAACATCTAGCCTGACACCGTCCAAAAGTTTAAAAAGAAATCCACATCCTACTATTTAACATGAAGAAAGTGTAAAATCTTACAGTCCTGTAAAATACAGCAATCTATCTGTACCTTTACTTTATATTAGTTGCGCACATGCTTCTTCATTAGGATTAGGATGTACACACAGCCGGTAGAGGCCTACACTTGATAAGGTGAATTATGTATGAACCTTTTTTTGCTCAGTTCAAATGTTCAAGGATGCTTCAAAGGCGTTAACTTCCATCCGCAGACTACAGCAGAGAGCTGCAGTGTTCATCCATGTGAGACATTTCATATTATTGCATTTTGTATAAGTTTAGCAAGAACAGGGAGATAAACAAATGCTGGTTTTCCTTTTTTCCTGGTGCAGAGAATTACCCCCCACTCCATTACCATTTGGGCCTGCACTGTCAAACTCTCTGTCTGTGTTTTTTTGTTTTTGTTTTGTCGTATTTTTTATTATTGAGAGCGCAAGGTCGCTTGGTTTGTACTTTAAAAAACAAATAAACCTGACAGATAGAATTTCAATATGTAGTGTCCTTCTGAAATTACAGTGGCTTTTATATAGAACTAACAATGAAAACATCCATCTGCCTATAATTTCATACACAATGTGGTGGCGTTTCTTTCCCAGCCCCTTAGACATAGATGAGATTCACTGAAAATTGACCCCTGAAACTAATCAAATACATTCATCACAATGCTCAGGACTAGTCATTGTAATTTGTTATGAACCGATGATGCACATGTGATTAATTAGCTCTAAGTTATTGGAACTGCATATTGGCAAAAGTATCTGCTTGTGCACATACTACATATGGCCTATTTTCAGATGGGGTTGACTCACTCATAGAGAGGCTATGTGATAACCTTAATCACAGGTTAGGCTATTTAAAAACAGCATGAGCAACTGAACTCTCATGTTTCTCAAGGAAGCCGCGATTTGAAGATTCAGATCAGGGGAATTCCGGTGGGAAGCAGAGCCAAGATGAATGCAGAAATCCTAGACAGATTTAGTTTTTTCAATCTTAGCCTATCATATTGACAAGCTTGTTACTGATCCATTAGTGATGTATCTGGGAAATTCTGGTTCAGATTCTGTCAGCCAGAGCTCATTCCTGAGAAAGCCTTGAATGTGGAACAACTTGCTGGAAAGAGGCAGGATATTAGGCTGGTGCAAAATGCATTATGAGCCCTGAGTGAGCTCATGTTTGCCTCTCATCCAGGCAGCATCACTGTAACGTGAACCCTGTGAGGCATGGACGCACTCCCTTCTCTAAGTCAATGTGTAAAGCCTTTCCTAAGTAGTTGCAAAGAAAAAGCTATCTACTGTGTAAACAGGAAATCACTGCAGCAGCAAGCTTGAAGACAACTTTCAAAAATAATAGGCCAAATAAAATACAAATAACGTCAATTGCCAATCATTTGACTTTGCTTTTGCTTTATTCTATTAAATCTTCACAAGTGCACTTAAATTCTAATGGTGCAACGGTTCTTGCACTTTGATGTGAACAGAAGGTACTTTTGTCCTCTATGCATGGGCTTAAATGGCAATGAAGTGTGTCAAACAGCACCATACTGGGGAGTCTGACATTTGGCACTGAATAATGATCAGTTAGTCAAATTACAACTGGAATAGATATTTCTTTCTGACTGCAGTTGTTATTTCCCAACCCTGAGCTCTTTTCTCTGATCCATGGGCTCAATGTGAGTCACTGGAAGACAAAATGTTATGTACCACAACTAACACGCAGATGGCCATCAAGTCATAGAAAACTGTCACAATACAGCAGTCAGTTTGGCCAGCCCTGCTGCCTAAAGTCTAACTGCTCCATGTGGTGGATATTACAAAGTCTCAGTAACCGGGATCAGAAAATGAGCGGATGAAATTCAGTTACATTGTTACTGATGGCCATCAGTAACTGCTGCTGTTGGGTCCTGTTTTGTGATGAAAATGTTGGTCAGTCAGTCTGTTTCAGTTAGTCCACCACAATAGTATAGGCTGAAATATCTTGAAAAAACATTCCCTTATCCAGTATAAAATAATATCATCTTCTGGATTAGTTGACAACTAATTTCATACACACATTCCACACGTTAATTATAAATATATGGTGACCACTGATCGTCAATCTCATATCGTCAACTTTTCAACACGTCCTACTATGGTTTTGGCGTTTTGTCTTATTTTGGTAGTCTGTTTTCTGTTTTTGTCTTTTGCTCAGTTTTCTGTTTTAGTTTGACGGTCTGGTTTTCTGTCTTGCTTTACTTCCTGTCTTGTGGTTTTCCCGGCTGTTGTGATTGCCTGATGTTTTTCACCTGTTTCCCAGCCCTTGTCACCTTCCTCTTGTTGCCTCGTTACCCTCTGGTTTGAGGCTGAATCTAGGTTTTGCGTTCATGCAAGAGTCTTTGTGTTCCCCTTGTCCTCTGCCAGATGATTGTGTTTTGTCTCCAGGTTGTAGTCCTGTGTGTTACTGTTTGTGTTTCTGTGTTTCTACTTTTTTACTTGGACTTTATTTTGCATTACCTTTTTGCCGGCCTTTTCTAGGATTTTGCAAAGTTTGCCGTGATTAAACTAAGCCTTATAGTGACGACTATATTGTAATGTAAGAAGAAGTACTTCCACTCTTGGTTATGGGTAACCAGCGTAAAAAGTCACATAATCCTGCGGGTCCCGTGGTAGATGGATGAGATGGTAAAGACATGTAGTTCTGCTTGTATAGAATGTCTTCCTTATTGATCAACAAAGTTTGGGTTTTCACAAAATGGTTATTGCGCTCCAATAATGTGTGGGGCAGCGGCTTATACACTATCCCATGCTAGCAGCCTAAAATCTGATATTTTATCTGCTTTTATGTGTTTAACTGCTCTTTTCTTATACTGCAATGTAACTTTATTTTATTTTCACATTTATTGGCATCCATTTTGGCGTCTCGAGCTCGCCATCCACTCAAAACTTACCATTACTACTCTTTGGCTGGCTCTAGCTAGATCATGTGTGGTGTTGTAGTTTTTCTAACCTTACTAGTTGTTGCAAAAGCGTGTGAAAAAACTACAAAGTTTACTAGGCCAAAAAGTACATTAATCTTGCGATGAAAAAAAATGTACGCAGTTGAAATGGGTTTGCGTTAACACCATTAATAATGCATTTAACTGACAGCACTAATATATTTATTATATTTAGGTATTATTCTCTTTCTACTGGTGGCGGCGGATGGCCACACGCCTGTTAAAAGGAAGTTTTTCATTACCGCTCTCAAACCAACTGCACGCTCTTGACAGAATTGTTTGGTCTCTGTAAATTATGGAGTGTGGTCTAGACTTACTCCATCTGTAAAGTGTCCTGAGATAATGTCTGGTATGATTTGACAACACTAATAAAACTGAAATTAAAGATACAGAATAGAGTTCATTTTAACATGATCTAAAACATTTTGTTGTCAGTCCCTTGTGATAATGGTCTTGTTTTTGTTTCAATAATCAAATTCAAAAATAACAAGGACCCCGACATGTGATTAATAGAGAAATCCATCATGGAGGTGGCAGAGATATGGATTTCTTCATAAAGGTTAACTTGCTTAGATACACTGTTATTTGGCTTACTGGCTAGACAACACGTACCCACCTAGAAAGTTAATTGCATGAAATTACTTCATGAACTTCACAACCCTTGTGCAGGTAGTCCCAGAAATGTAGGAAACAGAAGTTGACACAAAACATTGAATGGATCATGGCTTCAGGCTTCTGTAAAATCAGTGAAACTGTAAAGAAAGGAAGTGATCCAGTATTTCTCTGTTCTCAGTCCTTTGATGTTTCCTAGAACAAGGCATTTATCTGCCAGTTACTTTGCTAGAGCTGATCAGTTATCAACAAGGAGGGCTCTTATTTTTGGGCCGCTCTCAGGTTTGAATCAGTTTGTGGAGGGCTCAGCTTTTATCTATATGTAGTCCTGCAGATCATGGCTGTACAGAATGTGCTCTTTCTCAGTTTGTCTAAAACTTGTGAAAAGATTTAGTAATCAACTCAGCTGCTTACACTGAGTAGTTGCCAGCAGACAATATTGCCACAAAAATAAAACAAAATCAAATACAAATGAACCTGAAATTCATCAAGTTTTATGTTTTAGACATTTATGACTTTTTATGACGGTAAAGGTCGTCTGATTTTGGGAGGTAGAACATTTTGGTAATTTCAGACAGAGACAGCAGCCATGGCTGAACGATATAAATAATTACACCTGTGATGATGATAGAGTTATAGCCTCATTTCAGTCACTGAAGTGGCATAAGGTTTTATGTCATCTGTGGCCGCTAAATGTTACATTACTGAATCTATTTTGATTTTATCTATGACAATGCAGCCGCTCAACTCCTGCCTCCTTGGCCATTTATTCTGCCAATGTGGAAGACAGTGTGAAGAAGAAAAAAATCACTCATGTTTGCAAGGATGGGGCCAAATGAATACATGCAAATTAGATCACTCATGATCAGTGAATTTAATCTGTTTTATTAAGGCCAGGCAAAGGCCGTATCAATGCTAATGTGAATTATAGCAGGATCTGACTCGTTAATTTGGTGGTGTGTAATCTGATTGAATGTGCTGATAACTAACTGGTTCATCAGAAAAAAAACACATGATAAAATGTGTTAATCATCTTGTGTGGTCACATCACTGCTCAGCTCATTTGAGTTGTATTTCTAAGTGTATAAATAACATATTTGGCTTCTAAAAGGCACTTTTCTTTTATATTTTAATCCAAATACAATCACTGATTTAGGCTGAAGTACTGTAGGCTACTCCAAATAATTGGTTTGGATGTGACAATATCAGGAAAGTGAAAAACTTAATAGTTACAAAGTCAACAAACAGCCATTCAATGGGGAAAAATTAAAATTATGAGGACTTTATTTACACAATAAACAGACATGCACTGACTAGCAATGAAGTCTGCAACCTCTATCTGCCTTTGAATGCATGAAGAGAAAAAGAAAAGCCTAGATAGAAAGTTACCTTTATGTGGGGATTGCATAGGAGAATTGCAGATTTTTGTCCTGCAAAATGTAGAAATTGTCTTCACAATTACCTCATTAATTGGGAAGATGATATTCAAAGCTATTATTAATCTAGATTTTTGTTGCTTTGTGCTGTGTTGATGCCGGCTCTTTGTCCCAGCTTTGGGAATTCAAATCAGATCCTTTTTATACACCTCCACCACGCACCACCACTGCTGTCTCCCTTGTTAAATTGCACCGCACTTGCCAGCTTCATGGGTTGGGCAGATAAAGCCTATGAAAACACGTCACAGAGCTTGTAGCAGCAACGCTTCATAAGTGAAGACACACAGAGAGAAAGAGTGGAGAGACGCGGGAGCAGCCTGTGCCACAAAGCAGGAGCGCACCTCAACAGCGAAGACACTTCAACAGCTGATAAACTTATGTTACGTATAGAATTTGAAAAAGAAACGAATAATGATGATGATAGTGGTGGTTTATTCTAACACATGCACACTGGTGTGTCTCTCTTTTTTATATGAGATCTGTGTTGGTTGGATGATGCGCTTCTGACTTGGAATAACGCGCGGTAATAAAGGACGATTCTGCGCACTTGGGAAAAATTATGTAAGGTAAAGAAGCACTTTTCTTCTTTTAAATGTTCAAATGCTGCTTTCAATATTGTTTTCTTTCTTTTATTAGAAGTACAAAATGCTTTGTGTGTTTTGTCCCAACATGAAGTAGCCTATTGCGGATTCCTGAATGCAGTTGTGCTTTTTGCACCATATCAACGATAAATCGGCACTCCTGCAAAAATCATAAGACTTTCTAAAAAGACACATATCAAAAGAAAATTTCAAACCTGCATACATTTACATTATTTAAAAGAAATGATGCCACTTTTGTATCTTACTCTTACAGTAAATTAGCATGCGTATTCTGTATAATCTTTTAATTAGATTTTAGCTGTGCATCTATTTTGCAATAGTGTTCCAGTGTGAAAAGGTAGAGATACGTTGCATTGTCTAATTCTGCACCTCATAGAAAAAATAGGCGTTTTTATCATCACCCTCATGTTTTTATAAATAGGTTTTCAGTTCTAAAAAGAAAATTGCATGTGTGGTGATAAGGTGCATGATGCGGTATTTAAGTAGGTACACCAGCTCTCAGAGAACAAATGTGGTTTATGCCCAATTCAGGCATTCTATAAAATGTAATAAAAACAACATCTACAGTTGTACTAAATATTTCCAAATATTTGCATAATGTGAAGGTTATCTTAGGTTAAAGACATTTTTATATCAAGTGGTTGTCTTCAATTTGCAGGTTGTCTGGGCATCTGCAGCATTACCCTCAGACACAGCCATGAAATCTGTGCTGGATGGTGTGGCGGATACCACCTTCCGGACTATTACATCTGGTTTACAGTATCTGGGCTCCAACGACGCTAACTATGACGACCCCCTAAATGATGTAGACTTCAAGGTGGGTTTCTCTCTGCAGAAGCCCTTATCTGCTTTCCGCAGCAACTCCTTCCCAAACAAAGTACCTGCGGATGAGGAGCTCATTCTCAAGGGTATCCCCTTCTACCCCACCAATGCCACAGACTTGTTTGGCAACAGGAGCACATTCAGAGATGAGACTAATAATATACAATGTGGGGAGAACTTCATGGACATGGAGTGTTTCATGATTCTGACCCCCAGCCAGCAGCTGGCTGTGGCTGTGATGTCTCTGACTCTGGGTACCTTTACGGTGCTTGAGAACCTGGTGGTGCTCTGCGTCATATTCCAGTCCCGCACCCTCCGCTGCAGGCCATCCTACCACTTCATTGGCAGTCTGGCTGTGGCTGACCTTCTTGGAAGTGTCATATTTGTCTACAGTTTTCTGGACTTCCATGTCTTTCACAGGAAGGACAGCCCCAACGTTTTTCTCTTCAAGCTGGGCGGAGTCACAGCATCGTTCACTGCTTCTGTGGGGAGCCTTTTCCTCACTGCCATTGACCGCTACATCTCCATACACCGGCCTCTTTCCTACAGGCGCATTGTGACACGGACCAAGGCTGTCATTGCATTTTGTGTGATGTGGACCATCTCCATCGTCATCGCAGTGCTGCCTCTACTGGGCTGGAACTGTAAACGTCTAAATTCTGTTTGCTCAGACATATTCCCTCTGATTGATGAGAACTATCTGTTGTTCTGGATCGGTGTAACCAGCGTGCTGGTTCTTTTCATTATCTACGCCTACATATACATCCTGTGGAAAGCACACCACCATGCTGTGCGCATGCTGAGCCGCACCTCCCAGAAGAGTCTTGTTGTTTACTCAGCAGATGGGACCAAAGTGCAGACCACCCGCCCTGAGCAGACGCGCATGGACATCCGTCTGGCAAAGACCCTGGTGCTCATCCTGGTGGTGCTGGTCATCTGCTGGGGCCCAGTGCTCGCCATCATGGTCTATGACCTCTTCTGGAGGATGGACGACGACATCAAGACAGTATTTGCATTCTGCAGCATGCTCTGCCTGCTCAACTCCACTGTCAACCCAATCATCTACGCCTTGAGGAGCAAGGACATGCGGCGGGCCTTCCTCAGCTCCTGCCATGCCTGCAAGGGCAATGCCCAGCAGTTGGATAATAGCCTTGAGTCAGACTGCCAGAACAGAAATGCCAACATTTCTGCCAACAGGGCTGCAGAGAGCTGTGTGAAGACCACTGTGAAAATAGCCAAAGTAACAATGTCTGTATCAACTGAATCTTCTGCAGAGGCTGTCTAATTGCCCATCAAGGGAGAAACTGTGTAAATGTCATTCTCCCCAAACAATGCCATTCAACACAATAAAGAAGAAGTTAGATATCCCAGAGAAAAAAAATCCTCTCCTGAAAGTACTGACTTACACATCCTCACATAGACGCTTTATTGGTTGCATTATTTTACATTGGTTTGTGAGTACATGGTTTGCCAAAGTGCCAAATTATATTGCAAGTTGATAGGAAGGACTCACGATTTGAAAGGATTTATCAGAGACTATCACAAGTCTGCTGTTTACCATAGACTTAGTGATATCCAGTTAGTGAAGGCATATTATATTTTTGTACTGTGAATTCAGGTTTTGAAAACAATATATCTTCATTTATGGGATAAGGGGCTACTGACATTTTTAATTCGAGATGTTTTACTGTGTCATCTAGAATACGTCTTGCACCAGACTTTCAACAGGCTTTATGTTGCATATAGACATTTCTGTGAAGGAATGATAAAATAAAAGTTCAAATGACTGATTGTTTATTCCAAACTTACCATTAAACATTTCCCTTTTGTACTTCTTTATGACAACACTCAGTGAGTGGCAGAATGTGTTAAGAGACTTTGAGAAATGAAAGGTGATTCATGCTCAATATATAGAAAACAACAACCATATTAATCACTATCTGACAAATGAGAGGTGATTCATGCTCAAAATAAGAAAACAACCATATTTATCACCATCACAAATAAACTCTAATAAGATGGAGGTAAATGCATTCACAGCTTTTGAGTGTCAAATCTGGAATGGCAATTTCTGTGGCAGTGACGATTGTCCCTGTTGTCCATTTCTTTACACCGCTAGCTGTTAGACGTTTAGAGTAATGTGTCTTTGTTCAAATGTATACCTAACAACTGTACAGTGCTAAATAATGTGTTCAAATCCACTCCTTCAGCTATACAGCCAACACAACAACAACAACAAGCTTTTGACCAAAGCTTGAACACATCAAAACTGCATTTGGAAGCAGTGTGCTGGTCACTACTGTAACAAACTGAAGTAGTTTTTGACTATAGCTGCTTTCATCTAATGTATGGTTTTACTGGATTCAGCCTTGTATGTGCGTGATACCTTGTGACTTGGTGATATATTTCCAACCCCAAGCCGTTTGATCAATGCAGTGAGTTGTTTAAGTGCTAATGTTGCAGCGGGGCATCATTTCGGAAAATAAAAGCAACCCGTGCACAGGCCTAGTGAAGTACTTTTGGCATAACTCTAAATACTAATATGTCTGCTGTTAATTTTACTTATCTAAACAAATAAACAAGGGTCTTTTCATTAGCTGGTAACTTGGATGGACGTCTGTGTGTATGCATCGTGTGGGAACTCGACAACAGACCTTGTAAAATAATCTGAGATGTGTTTTTTCAAATAGATGATGTAGTAATTTTAATCTAGAAATCTCACAGCACAATTGTTCTCTAGACATTTATCGTGTTGTAAAGTTATCCAGACAGCTGTTTATCAGTATGCTTTGCTGCCTCTTGTATTATTGAGTATTGAAGATCAAAATGTCAATTGTCAAGTGGCTTCTGTACAGTGGTGGCTTAATGAGGACTTAAAAACTACAATCAGTCAAGTGTTTTTATTAGTATTGCTGTTTTCAAACTTTTGAATAAAGTTACAGCTGGTTGTCATTTCGCCTGCAGTTATTTGATTGATTTTTTTGATGACGGGAAACAGGAGGTAGCAGTACATGATGCTTAATTCATCCAACAATCATTATTTCAAGAGAGAGGAAGCCAAGTTCGACAGCAACCTAAAGTCATCAGTGAGGTTTTAGTGCCCTCAAGTGGTACATCTTTCATTGTTGATAGTGGCAGCCTTTCGGAGGAAAGAGAACATTCCTACACATTGATTTTAGCTTTCCTAGTAATACTGGGGTTACTTCTTGAAATTCCGACAATTTGCAAGAGAATGCTACATCTTCTGACACCACTATCTGCTCTGTTCTTTATTTTTATTGTTTATTTTTTTATCTCTTGGCTTAGAGAGGTAGGAAGATGCAACATCTGTTCACACAGATGTCAACAGGGCTTTATTCATTTCTCTACCAAATGCTCCAATCTGTGAAAAGCCATGAGGCGGATTTACTCCACCATGTGTGAAAGTCTTCAATTCAACTGCGTACATTTTCTGACATTTAGTATACTAAATGAATAATGGAGAAAACAATCGGCAGATTGATCAATAATGAAAATAATATTTTGTTGCAGGCCTAGTTGGGACCAAGATGCTGGAGATTTTGGCAGTATACAGCACTTGCATCTCAAAGTATAACACCTTGACTTAACTTAAACATTCTCTTTGTTCATATTGTCCAATAAATTTGGAAAACCTTCTAACTCTATCCAGCGGAATAATAACACAAGAAGTACAGTTTAGTATAGTCCTAAAAGGTTTTGGTCTTTTTGGCTAGAGAACACCAATCATGGATGTGTTAAGAGAACAAATATATATAATAAAAAAGTGTTGAAATACAAGTGTCTCTCACCTCCTCCTCCATTTTTGTACCGTTCAAAATACGTTTGTGTTCATGGGTGGTTAAGGAAGGGGTAATGATAGGGGGGGGCAGGGAGTTTTGCAGCCAGAGTATAAGCTTTAAAATAGGCCTAGCTGCATGTTTAATTTGCACGCCTACTTAACATAGACAGTTAAAGAAAGCTACTAAATCATACCTTGACCCCCCCCCCCCACCGCAGAACTATTTATCTTTCGTGGAAATTTAATTTCCTTCTTAAACTCGGACCATGTATTTTATTACGTTTTGTGCATTTGAAAAATACATTTAAACAACCGTTTAAAGTAAAGCGAGATGCGGTTTAGTTTAGTTTAGTGTAGTTTTAGTGGTGAAACTGAAACCTAGAGGTGGTTTGCGGGATTTTGTTAGCAAACAAAACAAATTTAAAAAAGGGACCGTTTCAAGGTATTCGGGAAATGTAGTACTCAAGTTAATTAAACAATGGGCCCGAAGGGCACAAAAACTACAAATACCAACATACCACAATCTCTCTGCGCATGCTCATAGCCGATCATGTTTAAGGTAATGAAATATAAACCGTTGTGGGTGCTAGTACTCGGAACTAGTGCAGACAAATCTGCAATCATCCGATTTTATAGACAATTTACCCGAGATCATTTTGGCCAGATTATCTCAATATATATTCAGTAACGTGATCTATATGAGATTTATCAGCAGAAGGCAACGAGAGACGAAGATAGTGCGTATTTGTCTGCTGCACTGAATTGCAGCCGCCGTTCGACTTAGCTAACGTTAGCTAGCACAGGCGACGGGGCCCAGGTCACCGACTTTCCCAAATTACAGGGAGTTTAGCTTTTCTGTTTTAGGTTTTTTTAGACAGTTTTTAGCGTGATGGCTTGTGGGGCTACTCTGAAAAGGACTCTGGACTTTGACCCACTAATGAACCAGGCTTCACCCAAAAGAAGGAGGTGCGCCCCGATCATGTCTCCGGTCTCTTCACCTCAGAAGTATTTGCGTATGGAGCCCTCTCCGTTCGGGGAAGTGTCTTCCAGACTCACCACAGGTAACGTTAGGGATCTGAATCCAAATGTTATGTCAATGTCATCAAATGCTGTATGGTAAAACAACTTTTTATTGTAAACTGGACAATGTTAGCATTACCCCGTGTGGAACTTTACTGGTGTCTGGGGTGTTGTTTAAAACAAGTTATTTATTGTCAGGTACACAACAGTTAAGCTACAGAAGCAATTGTTGTCACCATGGGTGTCAGCCTCGCGCCAACAGTGCTAATTAAATTAGTTTAAAAGCAGAAAATCACAAGTAAAACCTAGATGAGTCTACTACTTATGTTTAAGTGCAAGTTAAAATCTAGAGATAAAAGTGTACATGATTAAATGTGAAATAAGCTGATATTAGTTTCATGTAAAACCGTAATTTCGTATGAATAAATTGAAATAATCGCAACTCCACACGTCTGCCAAGGTAATTGAGTGTTGTTCTTTCTCCCTGTTGGTTTACATATATTGTTGATGTAATGTACAATATTTATTGCCATTTTTATAGGATTTGTTTTATTTTTTTTATTTAATGTTTTTTTTAGTATCAGTTGACAGTGGTTTGGGTTGCTTTTGTGATAGGCCTGCTTTATACATACAAGTATGGAGTATTGGATGCAAACTGAACTTGAAAGTTTTACACTGCCTCTTTAAATGTCTAAGATCATGATGGACTGCATCAGCAAGGCCACATTAAATTGTCAAATTTGTGAATTATGGATTCTTCTCCATTCAAGTGCAGCACCTATGTGTGAAGAGTTAACTGACGTGATGGAGCTAATGTTTTCCTTTCTGTTTCAGAGCAAATTCTACACAACATCAAACAGGAGTACAAGCGGCTGCAGAAACGAAGACACCTGGACACCTTCCAGCAGGCAGACAGCTGCTGTCCTCTGGACCTGCAGAATGTTCACAGTGGATCTGCTGTACCAGGTAGCTCCCATCTTAATGAGCTATTGACTAGTTTTCACAAATCATATTAATGATCAACTCAAACACAAGTTGGTGAGCTGGTTGGTTTAGTTCCTTGTTAGAACGACAATGCATATACTATTAGCTAGCCACCGCACATGGTTACAAGCCTGATATTTAGAATAAATGTCCATCGTGTCACCACTTTGTAAGACTGACAGTGCCTTCTTGTTAGCCATTTTCTCTTGAAGGGTCATTTGATTTTAGCTACTAAACATATCCATCCGTATCAACAAGTTATGTTTTTTTTCCATTTTGGAATTGCCAACAATGGAGAATCCCATGTCCTTAGCCAGCTACCAGAGGAAAAAAAAATAGAGATGGAAAGCAGCCTTATCCTTTTAACTTTTTATCATCCCCACTCTGTGATAAAGTCAGATGAACTGATGCTCCAAGGGGCAGTGCACACCAGGTTTTGCAGATAGATGAGGGACATAAATATGTTGCCATGCCTGCTGCTTGGCATTAAAGTTGGACAATTCAATTTCAATGTAATGTCTTTTCCAATATGAGCATGACTATATTGCAATGCTGTTCCAGTGCATGTCATGACTGTGGTATTAATAGTGTGATATTAACTCTTCTAACAGGTACGTCCTCAGGTGCCTCATCTCCCACCAGAAAAGAGCAGCCTTTATTTTCCCTCAGACAAGTTGGGATGATTTGTGAAAGACTGCTGAAAGAACGAGAGGACAAAATCCGTGAGGAGTACGACGAGATACTGACAACAAAGCTTGCAGGTATGGATTTTTAAATGGCATAGTAAACAATTTGTAGTGCGTAATCCACACCGTTTGCCAATATGTGTTTACTCTTCCAACAGAGCAATATGATGCGTTTGTCAAGTTCACGCATGATCAACTCATGCGACGGTTCGGAGAGCAGCCTGCCAGCTGTGAGTATTTTTATTTGGTAGCTCTTTGTAGTATTGGCTGATTTAAAAAAAAAAAAAAAGAAAAAAAAATACACTTAAGGATAGACTTGAGTGTTTTTAGTACTGCTTCTGACTGATTTCAAATTTATAGTAACTGGACTTTTGTTAAGAAACTTCTTTTCTAAATCACCCCCTGGTAATACTATTCGAATGGGGCTAGGGTAACTTTACAGAGCAGAAAAAAAGATCACAAAGAAATAAGAAAAGAAAAAAACATTCATGAGCATGGGCTGGCTGGCTGTGGTAAGCTGGTTGAAAAAGATGAGATTTCAGCCAATTTCACTTCTTGCTGCAGTTTATTCAATCTGCTTTATTTTTTTAAAATATAATTTTTTTTGGGGGGCTTTTCCCTTGATTTAATAGTGACAGTGGATAAACAGGAAAGAAGGGAGAAAAAGAGAGGGGATGACACGCAGCAAAGGGCCGCAGGTTGGATTTCGAACCCAGGCCGCTGCCAAGGACTCAGCCACCATGGGGCTCTCGCTCTGGCTGGGTGAGCTAGAGGCCGACCCATTCCATCTGCTCTAAGCCAAACTTATTGCAGTCTTTTTGCCAAGCTCAGTTTTTTTGTGATTTAACAATTCTTATTTATCTTTAACACAACACACCAAACATACAATTTGCAATATGAACATAACCCCCCACCCACCCAGACAAAAGTCAGGAAATATTCAAGACCATACAGGTGTGATAAATAGACAAACTGTAAACCAAATTAACATACATACCTTTCAGAAAGCTCAAGTACCTTCCCCATTTTCCTGTGTAGATATCCAATCTGGCGAACAGTTTGTATGACACTAAGCTCTGTTTTGAATTTGGGAAACTGCAGGATTTAACACTCCTGAAAGCCAGTTTGTCTATCCTGTAGAAGAGATAAAAGACGTTATGTTATATAGTCTGTGTCTCTAAAGGGGTGCTTTATACTAAAATCCATATCTACTCGGACAAGGGAGTCACCAGAATCGATACAGTACTTTCCGGTTCTAAAATGACAAAACCGCAACAATGCCAGTTTTGTTTTTTGGAAGCACTGTCGGCCCCGTTAGTGACGGTGCCAGCGTTGGCAGCATCTGTGCTAGGCCTCTTCAGGAACTGATGGGGATGTTATACATTCAGAAGAAGGTCATGAACAGATGGCTAAAGTTACGCCTTTTACTTCTGGTTCATCTCGCAGTCCTCTCGTTCAGTTTACAGCCCCCATCTCTTGGCTTAAGCTCTGTAACCATCTCCTGGTGTGATACAAATGTATTATTGACGTGCCCTCATGCTCTTGTTGCAATGTTTGTCCTCAACAGATGTTTCCTGAGCGTCAGCGTCTGATATTGAGGAATACAATTTACTACAAGCTACTCCAGGGACTTGTCTAGACTTGGTCTAGTTGGACTTTTCTCCTAGCTGTGCCATATCGCCTCTATGTGGACTCAGTTTGTGGCATCCACGTTTGCTGTGTCTGCCAGAGTTAGGACTTCCTGCTGCCAACTTGTTCAAGGACTTTGTGACTCTACCAGTGGCCTCTTAATTGCCGTGTCCATATTTATTTGGCTTTGTTCTGATGCCTTCGTAAAAAGGCTGACTGCCACCACACACTTGGCCATTTTTTTTTTTTGTCAAAATTAGTTATTTCACAGAGAGGATGTTAGTTGTGCAGCTTCTCTATATGTACATTTTTGAAAAAGGGATTGAACATTGACGAGTGGACGAACCAAGACCGCCTTTAGACTGGACTCCAGGGACAGGCATCTTGGCTTTTTTTCAGCATTATTTTACTGGCAATTACATTTGCGTACACTGTATTTTTTATAATTTTGTTTTGCTTGACTTTTGTTAATTGTACCAAAATTTCATGATTCTATTTGCTGTAGGTATAAAGAGGCTTTGATTCAACAAAAGCAAACAAATAAAGTGTTAAGACAAATGTAAATGTTTGGCATGGTTTTTCTATATTTGACAAAGCGTTTTAGGTCACAACAGTTGATAACCTTTTTGAAGGATCGGACAAATCTCAAAAGCTTTTCCGTTTTCTACATGCTGGCACCACAGTGCCAAAAAGGTGAGTGGAATTTAGTCTGAAATGTCCTATTAACAAAAGTCTCTTTCCACAAACTTTACTAGTAAGTGTTGTAGAGTCATAGAAAACCAACAGTCATGACATGCAAAGATAAAACTGAATAGATTGAAATTTGCTGAAGGACACATTGTCTGTCTAAAGGGAAAAGGGCGCAGCGTTCTGTGGCCTGAGAGCGAAATTGTTCCTTTTGGGTCTAGGGGCTGCAGACAGTTTGTCCAACAACCCCCATGCTCTGAATTCATTCCACAGTATACTGGGAAGACAGTAAAGCATGGTGGTTATGGGGATGTTTCTCGCACTGTTGTGTTGGGCCTATGTAACATATAATGGATCAGTCGCAATACATCAAAATACTTAAAGAGATCATGTTGCTGAAGAGAAAATTCCTTTGAAATGGGTCTTTTAACAAGACGACAACCCAAAACACACCAGTAAGCGAGCAAAGTCTTGGTTCCAGATGAACCAGATTGATGCTCTGGTGTGGCCAGCCCAATCCCCGGACCTCAATCTCATGGAACGCTTATGGGGTGACATCAAAAATTATTTCTGAGGCAAAAACCCAGTAATGCAGAGGAATTGTGGGATGTAGTTCAATCGTCCTGGAATGGAACACCTGTTCCAGATGTTGGTCGACTTCATGCAACACAGATTTGAAGATTAGGTTATGCAACTAAATATTAGTGCAGTGTTTCAAAGTAAAGCAAACCCTTTTTACAGTAAATGTTTGAGTTTTTAAAGAAAAATGCAAATTCTGCTATTTTTTTGAACAACTTTCTGTAAAGGTAGAACACAAATTTGATCCATTTTGGTCATGTTTGGATTTGGAATTGAATGTTCAGTGCTCCCAATGCATTGATATAATGGAATTAAAAACGAGTTGGAGCATTAATCACTTTAAAACACTGCTATTATTCTGGACACAACTGTATAACTTTAAAAAGCAAGGAATCTCTTTGTCTATGTATGACTGACCTTCACATATCTTAACTCACGTTCATCCAATCAACTTCACACTTGCACAGGTGTATTGCTGAGGATCCAGGGAAGCGCAGTGTCGAGAGGGAAGTTGATTAGATAAGAAAAAAAATATATAGTAGCATATAAAAATCACCCAGCTCAAAATCATAATGAAAATATAACGTTTTTAAAATTTTAGAGCAGAGATTTTCAACAAAGGGTCCTCAGTTACTGCAGGGGGCGCCAAATGATTCATTTTCTGAGTTTTGTTCTTAAATTTAAAAATGTAACATGTTAGCAAAACAAAAAGCCTATTTATTAAAAAAAAAAACAAAAAAAAAAAACAGTGATGATACGCTTACTGGCCTATAGGCAAAGTAGCCATCCACAGATACAGTTCATCCCAAAGGATTCACTCGCCCCTTAATGTTGAATATTAAAACTTTATTTATAAAGTCATGCCCATAACAATTAATTGAATAGTTTAGCTAGTATTATATGCACTAAAAGGCATGTATGAAGGCTTTAGACCAGCTTTACAACTTATTTCTAGTTCTTATTACTAGTTTTAAAAAAACGTTCAACTCCTGTTTAAGAGGATTACATATTTTAATGCGTCACAGTCGGACTTTTCCTCAAGTTGCTAAGGAAACGTCATCAAGTTAGCTCAATTCGCACCCAACAGTACTCATTGTGCAGTTACGTTTGTTTAACCTTTAAAATAATGTATTTTTCTCGTTTCAAGTTTAATGGTTACTTATTTATTAACATTTAATGTTCTTGGAACATTTTAACCTGAGTGACCGGACCAGTAAGGAGCACCCGAGACAGGAATCGAGCGAACCTTTTCTACTTGCACACGTCGTTGTCAAACGAAGCCTGTGATTGGACAAGCTAAAAGGACGTTGTGTGGGTACGGCGGAAGTACAGTGGAATGGCTCATACAGCATTTGGTTGTTTCTAATTTTGCGAATAGTTAAATTATTACATTGTGTTTGCACGATTGCGAAACATGGCTTGTTTCTTCAGAAGTAGAATTGCAGAAAAGGTAACGAAGCTGAAAGTCACAAAGGACAAGTCTGTAAATGCTAATGCTAACTTGCAGCATGCCTTGACCCTGTAAAAACAAGAGGGAGGCAGAACTGTCTGTTAAGTCTTCCTCATAACTGTTAGCCAATACTCGAATAGCTTCTCTCATCCTGTCTATTAAAATCTTCTACCTCTTTGTGTGTTTTGATGTGTAGCTGGGTCGGACTCTGCAACAGTCTGAGGATGCCTTCATACCAGCTCTGTCAGCAGTTCCAGTTTTTAAGAAACAGTTAAGTGTGTTTACTCCTCTCTTTGAGTCAAACTCTCTCTATGTGTGTGTCTGTTATTAAAGCTCCCTGAACTTGTACTCTTTAGGCAGACTGCTGACTTCAAACTGTCAATCAGCACATTACGGATCAGTGGGATTTTACCATCCAGTGGTGACATTCAGCTGCAGACAGAAGACTTGGCCACTCGGGTAAGAATCAGAGTCAGAATCAGCTTTGTTCGCCAGGTATGAGGACGCTTACGAGGAATTGTTATTTGGAGCATCGTTTCTCACAATTTGCTTACACATACAAAACAACCAAACAATATATTCTACGTGAAGAGCACTTCACGTAGAATATAACTAACGTGCAGACTTTTCCCATTTGTATGAAATGTTTAATATTAAGATGCTCTCAAAATATATTGTTCCTAACATAATCCTGAATTCAAAGACAGATTTCAGGTTCCTTGAGATCTTGAATTTTTTTTAGTTGAAGCAGGACAGTGTGGTGGAGGACATATCTGCTGGATGTGGAGTGATCAACTTTAAAGTGAATCGCAAGCTTCTTGTCCAGGTTTGTCTGTTTTCTTTTCCACTTTTGGTAAATAATCTTGACTGTTTCTGCTGTGATTATTATCTTTTACCTACTACATCTGTTTTAGAAAATGTTGGAGCCATTTGGAAAAGAGGAGGATGTAAAATTTGGGTTAACTAGTGAACTTTTCAATAATCTCAAGAGAGGCACAACACTAGTTGAATATAGGTATGTTTTTAAAGTGTTTGTATAACTTCTATAACACAACATGCAATGTCTTCCCCTTATAGATTGTCATCAGACAGAATTAAAGTGTTTTTATCTTGCAGCTCTCCAAATATTGCCAAAAAATTTCACGCTGGACACTTAAGATCAACAATTATTGGTAAGTTAATATATTCAGGAACTGAAGCCAAAATAGTTATATTGATTAATATACATGTACGTTGAACATTGAAGCAAATATCATCCGGTATTAGCTCATTGCAGAAATTTTTAGTATTGCGTATATGTCAGCCGTTAAATGACAAGAAAGTAGAGAAATGCCAAATATGTTTAATTTTGTAGTTTTACCTCCAGAGAGTATTGAAGTTTATTTTGAATTTTGAGCTGTAACATGTTCCGGCCAGCATCTTCATAAAGGTTAAAAAAATGAAATTGATTAAATAGTTTATTTGTACTTCGTCCAATATATCATTATCAGATTTTTTAAACCCTCAAAGTAAAAGTAATAAGTATTTGTCTTAGAAATCCTGTTTTTGTTGGGCTATGTGATTCACTAAATTGGAGGAAGTTATCTTTTTTTATTTTTTTTTTATGATGATTTTTGCATGGATCCAAATCCAACAATGATTTCTTTTTCTTGAGTCTTTAAATGATGTGTAGGCCAGGACATCTCTGCAGCACCACAATACTTAATTCCTTTTGGTATTTTGTCACACATTGTGCCTTTTAACAAATAGTTTTGTCTTTGATCAAATTGATTAATTGTGCGGCCCTATTGTAAAATTGCATTTTAAAATCATAGTAAAGTCAGTCGACTGCACTAAAAATTATAATCCCCATCTCCAGGTAACTTCATTGCTAACTTAAAGCAGTCCCTGGGAAACAATGTCATTCGCATGAATTACCTTGGTGACTGGGGAATGCAGTTTGGTGAGTAAACGTTGTACAAAAAAATTCAACAGTTGTCCTCTGGTCTCATAAAAGTGTCTCTTTAAGTGATTTATATTGACAAACTTTATTCTCTAATTTCAGGTTTGTTGGGTGCTGGGTTTTGTCAATTTGGATGTCAGGAGAAACTAAAACAGAATCCCTTACAGCATTTGTTTGAGGTTAGTTTGCATAGTTGGATAAAGACACATAGCTACAATAATCTTTATAATTCACCGGCTATCACATTATGTTAATCGTCTGCGTAAACCATTGGCCGACAGGCAACCAACAGCGTCATTAAGTGACTTTTGTGTTGATAGTTTTGTGTTACATGGCTTATGTGCTGTTAAGAAGTGGGAGAGGGGGGGGGGGGGGGGGGGGGGGGGGGGGGGGGGGGGGATGGTATCTCAAACCTTTCTGAGGCAATCTGTATCGAGACAGGGACCCCAAGTATTGATCTTTTATCATAAAAAATTGCACATGACAACTTAATGGGGCTGTATGCAGTTTTGGCCATTTATTTGCTGTTTTCTGTTGAGTCCGGCAAAAGTTGCAAGGGTGTTTTTTTTGCTTAAAAAAAAAAAGGCGCTAGGGGGTAACAAGACAACCACCATTCAACTTAAAAAAAAAGTCAAATAACAATTCCGAAGCTGTTCAGTTAAGGTAAATTGAGCTAAAAAAAACTACATAGTTCCTCTTTAAGTTTTTGGAACTAGAATGATAAAATCAATTGCCTTTTCAGTCCACTAGATGGTGCAGTTAAAGTTTAGTTTCAGAAGAAGAAATGTATCTTTTTAGATTAAACAGACGTTAATATAGTTTTGGAGACAATTTGGGATTGGAAAAAAGGTACATAGCAATTTATCAGTAATTCGCCATATATGGCAGAATATCGCAATATGTTTAAAGTCCCAATAATAAGTATTATAAAGTATTGTGATAATATTGTATCATAGGGCCTCTGGTAATTCCCACCTCTATTAAGGAGTGTGTTCTTCAACATTTACGATGCCGTTTTTCGCCAGTAATTGTCGTTTTTGTCTTGCAGGTTTATGTTCAAGTAAACAAAGAAATAGAGCACAATGAGGATATGAAGCAGGCTGCCAGAGACTTCTTTAGACAGCTGGAGCAGCATGAGAGCGGGGCTGTGTCGTTATGGCAACAGTTCAGAGAGATTACAGTGGACGAGTATCAACACATTTACAAGGTTCAACCAGCCGGACTGAATAACACGCATGACCATCTGACACCAATGGTCGAAAAAACCTAAACTCTGAAATATAATCTAAAGAAAATATGAGTAAAATTAATATAATTTAATCTGTTTTAATGTCAAATTAATGACATTTAATGACATTCCTAACAAATCCTTTCAGCGTTTAGGGGTCCACTTTGATATTTACTCCGGAGAGTCTTTTCACCAAGATCAAGCCCAGGAGGTGGTGCAGCAGCTGCAGACCCAAGGCCTGTTGAAAACCTCTGAGTATGTGACCGTATGTGATGGTACTGAGACAATGACTGCGGACTGATGTACATACGTCTTATGCTCCTTGTTATGCTAGCTATTTCAAAAGAATATGGAGAAATATTTGAAGAACTTGCTAACAAGTTTAGTTTTTGTCAGCAAGTCTCTATTGTCAAAATGTTTGCCTCTCTGTTATCACTACTTAAATTACTATTTTAATATCAGTAGCATCTCTTCAAGACAAAATGGAAACAGATTTCAGTCATTTACAATATCTAGTGGCTGTGACATCTTTTTTTTGGTAGCATTTTTTATGTGTGTTCATCTTACATGCTCTTGTTGTATTTACAGGGAAGGAACGGGTGTAGTGGATCTCTCCCCAGCTGGAGACATGAGCAGCGTCTGCACGGTGCTCCGCAGTGACGGCACAACTCTCTACATCTCCAGGTCAGTGCTCGTAGAAAAGGTAAACTAAAATCTGCCAAAAAAGCTTAGTTAATAGATGAATAATGCGTAAAAAATCAATTTTGAAAGCAAAAGTCGCAATAAGATCTTATTTTCTATTTACTGGATTACAGAGACCTTGCTGCAGCGATTGACCGAAAAGCAAAGTACCATTTTGATGAGATGATTTATGTGGTAAGGAAAGTGGTTTTAAAGACAGGGTGGAACAGGTAAAGGGGCTTTTCTTTGGGGGGGGGGGGGCCTTAGAAAACTGAATATGTTCGGGTTTCGGACTGTTGGTTGGAAAAAACAACACACATATAGATGTTTTTTATGGTCATCTTATAAATTAAACGACTAATCAAATAATTGGCAGCTAGATAATTGCAGCTCTACTCTTTTTTTAATGACGTTTTGATTACCAACTGCTCAGATAAAGGCTTCGTACCAAAAAATGTAAGGTAGTTGTATTTGTACAAATGTTTTGCCAAAATAAAGTGCTTTTCTTTTTAATTACCGCTGAAGTGCTGCCTTTTATTCCAAATGTTGTCATTTTTTATCCTCTTTAGTCACAGCAAAACCAAATTTGCAGAGTAAAAAAATGCAGAACAGGTGTGTGGATATTTGTTTACCCACAGTCCAAAAATCTTTGATTTGAATGTCTCTGATGTGAAACCTCCAATACTGTTATGCCCCTTTGATTCTGGTCTAATCCGAGTTTAGATTATGTTTGTGCCACTCCTTCTACTCCTGGAATTTGATCTTGTTTCCTGCCACTCTCTACCCACTCCTTTTATTGCTATATATAATTTTTCTGTATCTGTCTTTGTTCTTCTTTTTAAGACGGATACAAGTCAGGCAAATCACTTCCAGCAGTTGTTCCACATCCTGCTAGCTATGGGACATTCTTGGGCTGACAGGTAGAATGCAAAACACCTGAACACAACAAAGCATAAAAAAATTTTGAGAAAAAAAAAGTGTTGCACAGTTGGCCTTTTGCCCCTCAAGCCCTCTTCAGTATCAATAATCACAGTCAGAAACGTGCACGAATATGTTACATAGCCTCTCTTCAATCATCTGATGGTGACTAGATAGGCTAATCATGTTCCTTCATTAGGGTGGAACATGGTGACTCCAGTGCAGTTTTTCCTGCTGTTACATTCAACATTATAGGATTGCTGGATATACCAAACAAACTTACCTAGTCTTAGGGCCACTGCTAGTTATGATGAAGGGCAATTGAGAGCAGTGGCGAGTTTGAAGGAATACAGATTGTAATACTTGATTCCCGTTTTCCCCTATTAAGGAAAGTAGTCAAGCCTATTCACCTTACCTTTAGCCTGGCAGCTGAATATTGATCTATGGGGATTCATATATGCATAGGCAGCCAAGGCCTGGAAGCCCCTACACAAGTAATGATAGGCTCAGGTTTTCCCAAGGTTGTGGTTATGCCATAACAATGCAATGAATCTTTTCTTTTGATATTTGTACATTTCTGCAAGTTTAATACAACACAGTGTGGAACTGCTTTTACTTAATACATACATGTGTATTCCACCACTGGTTGCAGGTGTAAGCATGTACCTTTTGGCCTGGTGCGGGGCATGAAGACCCGTAGCGGTGAGGTGGTGTTTCTGGAGGACGTGCTGGACGAAGCTCGGGCCAGGATGCTCCACAACATGAGCCAGTCAAAAAGTAAAGCCTGTCACACGTTAGGCAGCGATTTGGCACCACAGAACATGCATGACTCTGTGCCAAAAGTATATTTGCATGTGTCCTCATATGTCCTATGCAATTTTTGAAATGCATTGTTACAAAGTGCTTCTCAAATAGGATATTTTTGATGGACCTGGGCTTTTATAAGTGGTGCATGAGTCATTTTAACGTCATTAAAAACCCCAATTGTAACTTTGACACGCGTATAATTATCTCTCTCTCTTAATTGCTGGGAGGTTATTATGCATTCCAACAACAAACATTTTTAGCGTGCCGTTGCCAGGCAATTTTCCCCCACAGCACAATGCACAAATGAAAGGAAGCCGCTGCTCACAGCTAGGACAATTTTAAACCTATTGTTGACATAAACCAGTTTGTGTACTACTGGAAAGTATGTTGATTTCGTTTTATGCTAACTGGAAAAACAGTACAATTAAAAATAAGTGTATGGTACATACTGTGTTCAGTCAGTATGTAGTGTGAAATTGGGGGCACAGTCTTAATTAACACAACCACTCCAGCTCAATGTGGATTCTCCCAGTTGTCTCAACCAGTGTAATAGCCAATAATTCATTTTTGCATTATATCAGGGTCATTTTGGTAATGTTACATTAGAAATTTCTTCAGCCAAGATATTGATGGACAAATCCAAACTACTGTGGTTGTCATAGTAATGGAAGCAAATGAGTGAAAAGATAAACAAGTCGTCCATCTCAATCTCTTTAAAATAGCAAATACTAAGAAAATGGTTGGACTTGCTCTTTCCACAGCAACAAAGAAAATGGACAACCCAGAGGACACAGCAGAGAAAGTTGGTATCAGTGCCCTAATAGTGCAGGTAAATTGTTAGTTGTAAACCTTCCATCTACACTCTAGTAATAGAAAAAAAAATCAATTGTTTCTTTTCCAGATTTGTCTGCACAGTGTGATAGGAGAGATTCTAGTTTCCATTTGACTGTTTCAGGATTTCAAAGGTCCCCTGCTGTCGGACTATACGTTTGACTGGGACAGGATGCTGCAGGCTCAGGGAGACACGGGAGTTTTCCTTCAGTACACACATGCTCGAATCTGCAGGTCTGTATTGCTGAAAATAACAAAACTGTATTTCACAAATTCTAGTAGTTATGTGGTCCCTCATTCATTTTGTAGAATTAGTTATGTGAATCTTTGTACTGTTCTATTATGGTAGGTTTTGCAACAAATAATTTTTTTTATAATTATTGATTAACCTATAGTCTTTAAAAGTCATTAAAAAAAAGTCATACGAATGTCCACCAAACTTTCCCAGAGCCCAGGGTAACATCTTCAAACGTCTTGTTTTGTCCAACCCACATGTCCAGTTAACCATGATTTTAAAACTGAGAAAAACAGATTCTCACATTTGGTGTTTTTACATCATAAATTACCTTTGTATTGTTAATCTAATTTTCCTTTGATCGCCTAATCAATTAGTTGACCTGTTTTTTTTTTTTAAGTTCATGCTTTGTTGGAGGTAGCGTATTAGTTAAATGTACTTTTGAGCCAAAATACTAATGACCCCTTTCAGAGTATTTTATTTATTGGCTTATTATAAATGCATTATTATGTAAGAAGTACTTTATTGCTGTAATTGATTGAAGGCTATATTTAAGTACTTAAACAGGTATTTATTACAGCTAGTAAAATCTGTGTTAATGTGTTTTATGGGCACCTGACTGAGACAAATCTGAAAATGTGTCATTTAATATGCTTACAGGTTGTTTAAATGCTTCATACTTTATAAACAAATCATGTTTAGCATGTAGAATAATTTCAATCTGCAAATGAACTATTAACTACAGCTGTCAGACTAATGTAGTGGGGTAAAGTACACTATTTCCCTCTCAAAGGTGGTGTGGAATAATTGCAAAGTGGCATAAAATAGAAGTAAAGTTCAAGTACTTAGTTAATAACCATCAGGTAACCAAACCTTATTATTTTAAACACTGTACCAGCGGACTTCAGTTCCTAGGTCTCATCTAATGTTGGTTTTAGTGTTAGTTTGCTATGTACATATGCTATGTATGGTATTGGATATGAATACTGTCCAAATATATACCAAGAAAAAATGAGAGGTAACTCATAAAGTTGCTCGTTTAAAATGTTTTTGTGGTGTTCTTACTGCAGTCTAATAAGGAGAAATGACGGTGCCAAGGCAGCTGTATTTGATCCATCCCTTCTATTTGACCAGACGAGCATCACCATCCTGCAACACCTCCTTCGGTAAGCAAACCACTATTTGAAACCTGACAGGACTTAATTTGTTCTGCATATCATCAACCGACAATGAAGAAAGCTTTCGCAGTTGGCCGGTGTTGTATCAATATTTGCACTCTGTGCTCTTTGCAGCTACGATGAGGTGCTGTACAAGTCGGCGCAGGATCTGCAGCCCAAACACCTTGTCAACTTTTTATTGAAGCTGTGGTAAGAACAGGATGTTAGTTTTGAGGGGTTGGGATCCTCTTGCTGAAATGTTTAACTGGCACATTACAGTCAGTGCTACCATAAAGGTAATTCAACTCTATACTCTGATGTATTAACTGTCTTCCAGCCACCTGATTGCCTCAGCACATAAAGAGCTGCCAGTCAAAGGAAGCTCACAGGATATTGCACAGGTAAGAAGATTGATTGATTATACAATCACTTAATGCGTAACACAAAAGACATAAGATATTACCATAAATAAACAAGACTGTCTCCAAACACATGGGGTGCCCCTATCAGTCTCTGCACTGAATTAAACATGTTCTGTCACAGGTTTGCATTGGAAAAGCATCAAATATTTCTGATTCAAATTGGAATTATTATTATTAAACGATAGGTCTGTATTGGTCTGAATAGTATATAAAGCAAGACAACTGTGAGTCAGCAATGTCAGTTACACTGCAATAGCGATCTAGAGTTAGAGCACAATATCAAGCTAACATTGAGCACCATAGGCTACGGGTCACGCCAAACCAAGTGAGGCTAGTGCTGGGCAATATATCGATTTTATATCAATCTCGTGATATGACACTAGATATCGTCTTATATTTTAGATATTGTAATATGGCTTAAGTGTTGTCTTTTCATAGTTTTAATGGCTGCATTACAGTAGTCATTTTCTTAACTTACCAGACTGTTGTAATTGTTTTATTATTTGCCTTTACCCATTTAGTCATTATACCCACATTACTGATGATTATTTATCAAAAATGTCATTGTGTAAATGTTTAGCGAAAGCACCAATAGTCAACACTACAATATCATTGCGGCATCAATTTGTATGCAAATCTTGTGATATTTGATTTTTCTCCGTATTGCCCAGTCCTAAGTGAGGTTGTTATTTCTGCTTTCAAGCGTTTCATAGTCTTGATTTTAATATACAGTTACCAAGCATAAGAAACTTATTTCTACGAGAAAATAATCTAATCAAATGATTCAAAACCAACAAGCTGGAGAAAAGTCCATTTACAAGTTACATCGGTTAGATACAGAACAGTGCTACCTTTTTAAGGAAGCCATCTTTGGTCGAGTATACACAGTACACACATTGGCATGTAGCGAACACATTTACCCATCAACAGTCTAGCTTTTAATTTTGTAGTTGTGTGTTAATTAGCTGCAGCTGAATACATTTGCTGGAAACATTTATATTTACAGGTGGTTACAGATTTAGTTTTCACAGTATAAGACATTGCTAATAATATAAAAGTGCCAGTCTTGCAATTTGAAAATAATTGCTCGTTCAGATTTTTATGTAAATACAAAAAAAAAAAAATTCAACCCAACGTCCGCATCATGGTACAGAAATATCGGCTTTTTAATGCATTTAGGAGAAAAAAGCCTAAACACAAATTAATGAATTTTTTTTTGGGGGGGGTTAAGCTAACATCATGCCTGTAAATGAACTTAATTTAAAACTCTGTTTGCAATATAAACCTATACTAAAAAAAAAACAAATCTGATTTGCTAAATGTCAACAGGCAAGGTTACGACTGTTCAGTGGAGCCTGCTCAGTCCTGGCCAACGGGATGAGGATCCTGGGAATCACACCAGTTGATAAAATGTGAAACTAATGACTTTATCTGTGTTTTAACTGCTGTAGGTACCATACTGCAAATAAAAAAACTTCCATTTTCAAAATAAATTCATTACAAGCATTTGCTTGTCTTACAATTGTCTCAGGTATTTGCCACTCACAGATCGTGATTAAAAGGAAGTCATTCCTTAGTTAGTCACTAGGTTGTGATGTAGAAATCTGATGAATGATGACTAGATAAAAATTCCATGGTTGGCCAATATCTCTTTAATACTATAAATGGCAGCCACCCAGAAACCTATCAAACATCAAAGTTTCTATTGTGAATCTGCAGTGACGTAAATGTCAAGCTGTTAAACTGGTGCTGTTGCACTTAGGGAATGTTATGTGTCTTGTTCTTGACAATAGGACCAAGTTGAATCTTAACCTCTCTTTAACAGCTTCAGCCGAACAGTATAACTATAGGTTGGCAGTATGTGATATGAGACTAAATTTTGGATATCATATCATAATATGACAAGTGTTGTTTTTTCCTGGTTTTAAAGGCTAACGTAAAGGGATGTCATTTTCTGAATTTACCAGACTGTTCTAGCTGTTCTATTGTTTATATTCACCCACTTAGTCATTATATCCACATTACTGTTGATTATTTATCAAATCTTACTGTGTAAATATTGTCAAAGCACCAATAGTCAACACTACAATATCTTTGCCGTAACAATATTTAGGTATTTAATCAAAAAATGTTATATTTGATTGTCTCCATATTGCCCAGCCCTAATTATAAACTTCTGACTGTAGAGTTTACTTTAGGTTGTATTAGCATTAGTTTTATCTATGTGTACCCATATAAACTGGCAACTGAATGATCACGACATTGTGGGGTAAAAGAGACTGAAGCTGCATGTCCAAGGCAGAAAAACAGCATCGTCACCAGTTTACTAAGCTATGGTTAAATAATCACTGTTCGAGGGAAGAGTTCATTTGTAGTATGAAGAACATATTACTTTTACTGTATTTCCATTAATGGAAGCTTCAAAAATACTTTCAAAACAGAATACAACCATATGTGATACAAAAGACACTGGAGAGATATTATAAACATCACACATGCAGTCATCTTTCTTTCAAGTACGTTTTCCTGCAAGTTGGGCACATTCAGAATCCTGACTATGATATGGACATGTGACACTAACACTGCAGTGGAAAACCAACTCATTACTGATTGAAAGAACAAACTACATAATACTGAGTTGGGATATTTACACGCACCCTTGAATAGATATATAGAGGCATTTAAATAAAGAGTAACAAAGTCCTGTTACTACTATTCGCTCCAGCATGGCTGAAGCTGACAGACCTGGACAACCAGCAAAGGAGACTCCTTCTGCAAGCTGATGACTTACACAGTGATCAGTCTCTGTTTGGATTCCGTGTCTGTGTCTTTATGGCGTAGCTTCAATGTGTCCTGCTTTGGAAGTCCATACAAGTAGATGGAAACACACACCAGCAGGGCTCCCGAGGCAAACGAGAGTGCTGCACAAGAGGGAAAGTAAAGCAAAATGAGTCATTTCCATTAAGTAAAATGCCATTTGTGCACTGGTAATGTTTCGAAATTGATTTAATCTTTTTTTATTGATTTACAAAAGATTTTGTATAAAACAATCTGCATTCCTGAATATGCTTTGAAATATTCTGGTGTCAGCTTAGTGGCAAGCATTTACGTGACTCCAATACGCTCTGTTAAATGTTAAGCAACTGGGTGGCTTCAGTTTAAACAAAACTTCTCTTAAATGTATGCAAATATACAAGTCATGCGGCTAGAGGGTGTGGTATGCTTTACAGATACCTTGAGGCAATTATGTGTAGTGGGCTATACAAAAGAAATAGAATGACAATCATAAGCCATAAATACAAACAACAGAATGATGAGCCAGAAGGACTGCAAAAACGTGAAGTGACAAGTCAATACAACAACATTGAGAATGTTTGCATGCACACCAATATTAAACTATTCCGGTTTGATATTGCAAATATAGCATATTCCGATTAAGACATGAGGGGTATTCCGGTATTACTCAGGTTTTAGAAGCATGTAAATGTTGGACATGTATACAGTGCATTCAAAATCTTTTTTTATTTTTTTTTTAAACCACAGTTTAGGGCCTTTTGCCTGTTTATGCCATATGGTCAGGTCTGTGTGTTGCTATGGTTGATGTTCACAAACCCGATAAGAAGGAACACCGCTACTTTTTTTAAATTATCAGAGACTTTGATATCAACAGGTTTTTGGATATGCGCACATCACTACACCGACCTTTTCAAGAAGCTGGTTTAGGAATGAAAGAGGGGCGCTGTGTTTGCACGGTTGTCTGCCTATGCTGGTAAACTTAGAAAGAAAAAGACAAAATCTCACGGCTATATGTAAACAGGAATATTAGTTGAATATTCACTTTTATTAGCCATGTAAACAGCTTAGTCGGAATATCGTCTTTTCGGAATAAGGGCAAATATTAGGTGCATGTAAATGTATTTAATGGGGTTTTGAGAAACAAACTTACTTATCTGTAATCCAAACAAGAGGACAGACGCCACAGTTGAAAGAACAATGGCGGCTGCGGCAGAGAAACCCTTCATGATGTTGTCTGTGTACTTCACCACTACCGACGTGTACAGACCACCCACACTGGCCAAGACTGGAAGCAAAAGAGCAGTGTCAAGCTATAATACTGTGAAGAAAAGTGAATTCAAATAGAAAAAGGTTATGTCATACTTACATACTACAAAGCACACCCAGGGCGTATAACCAAAGAAGAAGCCTTTCTCCAGGATCTTCTCGCCATCGTTCATGAAAACACCCATCAGAGTGACCACAATGCCGGACAGATACATCTGGATGTTTCTCACCCACAGAGACGTGTCTGAGCTCTTCAACACCTTCTCAAAGTACACACCTCAATTTAGAAAGTAGACACAAAACTGTTAGGACAAGTTAATACGAATATTTTTTTAATGGACATCTCAAATGTTAAAGACATGATTACAAATTCCTTGCCAGTGTTTGTTTATACCCCTCAGGGGTCAATCATTTTGTTTGAAAGGGTTAACCAGCTTTGACAGTTTCCGCTTTACAACCCAGGGTGGGAGGAGGGTCAACGTAGGTCAATTTCAATGAGAATTGCATGGGCAAATTATGTCAATGGTTGGAAAATGAGGCGCACAGTCATGGCACATTTTGTGTTACTATGCCTTTTCTCCCTCATAGCACTACAGCCCTTCTCTCTGCTCGCACAAGTCTCTCTCTCTTTCGTCTTGGGAAGCCAACAGCAAAGCCTAACTTTACTTTTAATGTTATCAAACAAAGAGCAATGTTCTCCCCTTGTTCTACTACTAGATACTAGAGTGTACGCTCTTGTTATTACTTAATCTGAAATTAATGAATTCCAGAGTAGAAAAGTGCATCTTTCACCACCAAAATCTGTCTGTCTGTCTGTCTGTCTGTGTGTGTGTGTGTGTGTGTGTGTAAAGTTGAAAATCGTTAACAGTCTTTTCCCCAGTATCTTTTGCAGGTTGTACCTGCAAATCCAGAACAAATGACAGCAATCGCGATGGCGATGAACCCAACAAAAGGACTCTGCTCAATCTGGGGGAAACAGAGATGACATGAGCCACCAAACAGGAATTACCACATGCAGTTTAAGGCAATACAGGTAATAAGCCAAATCCATGATATAATAGGTCACAGGAAATATTGTAAATTATTGAGACATCAGGATGGTTATTACATTTTAATTTTAATTTTAATTTATGCCACCCCCACCTGAACTTTAGTGGCCTCCGCAGGCTTCCATTGAACGAGTGTTACGCCCCCACAGAGTATGAAGACAGAGAACCACTGCAGTCGGCTGAGAGATCGGTTCAGCATGAGGACTGTACACAAGGCTGTGCACGGGATCTTCAGCTGATAGGTCACCTACACAGGAAAACACAAATTAGGTCAAAAATCTATTGATTTTTTTACAAACCAGTTTTTACAGCAAAGGTGGACATTACTTTTCACTAACACGCCAATACACCTTAACACATACTGTAGATATTATGAAGACTGCTAAAATGAACCACTCTTTACACTAATTTCACTATGAATAAATAATAAAAGAGCTACAAAACAGTTGTGTTTATTGGAACTTATCTGCAGCTATTTTGTTAATGGACTGGTGAATTTTTAGACAAAAAATATTTTCTGGCTTCTCCAGAAGATTTGCTACTTTAATCTTTTTACTGTCATTGTGTTTGAAACAAGACAGAAGCATCACTATCAGCATTTTCATTGAGTTTTAGCTCTTATATTTATTTTTTGTACTGATGCAACTGTAAAGTAAGTGGGTGCAGCAAAATCACAAAAGGTTTACCAACAATCCACACCCAGCAACTCTATTAAGTGTACATATTTAAAATAGGATTCAGTGCATACCTGATAAACTGCTGCATCAAGGTTACTCAAGGCAAGAAAGGCCATGTTATTCTGAACTGCATACACTACGGAGGGCACGCTCAGCTTCAGCAGTTCTTTTGGGCTAAAGAAGACATGTTCCACTAAAGCGTTCTTCAGTCTGGTGAGGCTTCCCGTTTCTCTGGCAGAGTAGTCATAAAAAAACACACTGATGAGGAAGAAGTGTAAATACTTAAGACTATTCAATTAAACAAACACAAATATTGTCCAGTGTTTCCTCTATGTTGATGGCAGCCCACCACAGTAAAACTTCTGCGGCCCCGGTATAGGGCAGATGCACACGGTTTCCGCTGGGTACACCGTGCATCCCTGCTCCTTCAGCTGTTTATGAAGAGTCATAAAGTAATTACACAACTCTGCAGACCTGTCAGCTCTACTGAAATCAAGCAAACTGTCATCCGCTCTTCCCCCCGAGCAACTGGAACATTGAAAGGACTTCATCATTTGTAAAGTTATTACAACCAAGTAAACAACAGGGTAAGTACTACTTGACACTAAATCTTAGGCAAAGTGACAAACAGCGATGAAAGCGGTCACATGATAGCTGCACTTACGCAATATGCACATATATTTGACAAGTAATGCAAAGCCTTTAAGGTATGAGGTTTAGGAAAACAAGTATGTTCTTATATGATCCTGGTCCATGTTGTTACCAATTATACTTGCTCTCATTGAGAACAAATATAAAGATACACATGGACTGCTGTGTTCTACATTATCCTTCTATGTGAAGTTTATGTCCGTCTACCTCTAAGCTATGAGATCTTATTTAGCATTCTTGTATCAACTTACTGTTACTTGGTCCCTTACAAATCTGTGGTGAAAAGTGTAAACGTGACCAACACTTACTTTGTCAGCATCCCCAGACTCAGTATTAATTTAATGACCTCAGTGATGCACACGGCAGTTGTGGAGAAGTACAGATCTCCTGATGAAATGGTCCTTGTGTACCTCAGCGACACTGTGTATGTAGCTGCCACCAGTGTCATCACTGTCAGACAGTACAATTTGAAGGCCACGCTCACATTTTCTGAAGAGAGACAGGGTGAAAGTGCTTATGAGTTACAATGGTAACTTAAGGGGAGACAAAACAGGCAAAAACATTTTTTTTCGGTTTTGAGCTATGTTGCTTTGATGTCTTCTTTCAAACTGAAAAAAATAACATCCAAAATACACATTTAGGGGTTTATTTTACCACACTATTTGCGCGTATAGATTTTCTTCTTAAATTCATCAAAAGTTAGCAGTAGATAATGTCTAATATTTTACTGTACATTTTGGGTGGCTCAAGGCTGTTGACAGTATTTTCTTATTTATTAAAAAATAAAAAAGATATCCAAAATTCTCCCTGTGATACCTAATATATCATCAAAATAAAACAAGAATATTCAATTTGGTTTAATCCCGTGTTCACATTTTGTTTTAAAAAAAGGGGAAGTTTCATGGTGCTATAAAATGTTAATTAAAATAATGCCCCTAGTAACGTGTAGGGTCTGCTCTCATTGAGGCTAAATGCCATTTCCATACACTTATTTATTATCACTTCGCTTACTGAAAACAACACTATAACTGACCAGCAGCTCTTTAATTTAGCTCTTTTCTCGTTGGTCCCGTAGCGGCCAACATTAGCCTAGCATGCTAAACTGGGTAAACTCACCGACAGCCATCGTTGCTCTGCTTTGTGTCCGTCCAAGAGGCAAGGAAGTCGATTATCCTGCTCACTTCACACCGTCAAAAAAAACGTTAACCAAAGTTTCCAGTGCGGAAAGCGTGTGAACCATAGACCGTATTAACGGTCTATGGTGTGAACCTAAGCTTGCTACACATACGTCAAGTTGCCTTCTGCTGGCGACATACATAGACAGTTATACTACCTTAATTTCCCAGAATGCAGCGCGAAACGACTTTACGGAAAGGTACAGTGGTGCTGTCGGTACACGATCCGTCCTGCCTGCACGATCCGTTCTGCGCATGCGCAAGATGTTCACGCATGCGCAGATGATAATTGTGTTTTACGAGGCTTCACGACACTGCACGATCCGTCCTGCACATGCGCAAGATGGCCACACATGCATTCTCGAAAAAGAAAAATATTTCAGTTTATTTTATTTTGTACCTTTGCAAATTAATATTGTTTGTGTTGAGAAGGCAGGTTGCCAGGTTCTCCACTTTCTCAGTTACTCTGTTCCTGGCTAATTTATTCTAATATGCCATTTTTCAAAAGGACTGCCTTTATTTCTTTCCTGTTTGAAGAATATTTGTATAGATCTCAGTCCTTCCACAAAAATCCAGTTTTGTTTGTTGCAAAAATCCTTGAATATGCGGCACATTTTCTTTAAAAATTCAATAGAATATCTGGGATATTTATGCGATGAAATTGCGGGCACATGGAACAACTGCGGTTTGATGAAAAAAGGAATGTGTTTGTCTTGTTGTGTAATTGCGTCACTTCATAACATTACCATGGCAACAGGGGAAATGGCTGCCTAGTGTAAAGTAAACACAACATTTTTCAACTTACTGCTAAGATATTTGTGACTTTTAGCAACAAAAATCATGCAAGCCCCGCATTATTTTGCATGGAAATCTGCAATTTTTTGCAGCAAGATATATTGCCCCCCGCGTAAAAATGCGACTTTGGCTGATTTCAAACGAGTGCATGTTAATGTAATGTGTTACAATAATATGAAACATGATTGGAGGCTTGTTAATGTGGTGCTGGAATATTCTTTTTACTGCCCTGGGCCCTGTATTTGTCTTGCAAATGTTTTATTGTGGTTGTTTTTTAAATGCTTTGACTTTCCCTCAGTCAAAAAGAATTCCCATTCCACATGTAATCAAATGTTAATGGAACAACTCCTTTATATTTTTGGATTGGCCACCACGTAAACACCTCGTAATTCATAGCCTGGCGTAAACAATAATTAAA
>NC_048424.1:6207861-6233007 GCF_013103735.1 Etheostoma cragini | reverse complement strand
GCAGGGAAACAGCCAGGTTTTCAGCTACGTATTTATGCGCATGCGTGAACATCGTGCGCATGCGCAGAACGGATCGTGCAGGCAGGACGGATCGTGTACCGACAGGTGCCTTACATAGAGATTGGCATGGAATACTTCCCATAAAATCATCTCTCAATGCAAATCAAACCGGCTATTAGTCTAACTGATATATAAAACCATGCTAATCTCTATTTATGGTGAAGGGTATGTGATGATATGGGGCTATTTTAATTCCTAAGGCCAAGGAAACTTTATCAGGATGCATCCTGGATCCATGAAATAACTGGCCTTTAATAATAAAAAAACTGTCTGCCTCTATGGGAATTTAACATAGGGGTAGGTATTCTTAAGCCCCCTGTTTATTAGGGAAGAACATTTATTTATTTACAATACATTATTCATTCACAAAGAAAATTGGTGTCCTTAAATGTTGGATTTTGCCTCATTTTTTAAGTAACGCATTAAGATAATTTTCCAAAACATGATTTTTTTATTCCACTTTTTGGTCAACTTAAGCATGGGTTTGCAAAGTTATGAGCACAACTGTATGTTAGTTTTTGTGCCCCAATATTCCATTAGTCTAAAAATCTTTTATCTATTTACTTGTTTTGTGTTTATTTGAACTTTAATTAAGTAACACAACAGTATAACAAATTATGTTTCTATTAGGTCATGGCCATTTAAAATGGTAAAAAACCTAATGACAACAGCCACACTCATCATCTTAAACTTGTAGCCTAGTTGAGTCTTTACCGGAGACTAGAGTCCACAACAGTAGTTTTACAGTGGTAGTTCTACTCAATTACAAGGTCTATGCTTTTATTTTAAATACGCAGACTCCCTAGTATTTTCCATTAGTATTTTCTTTAACTGTACATGGTATTTTCCGTGTATCTCTGGAAGCTGACCACTAGAGGGCAGAAGAGCATACTAACCCACAGATGTGGAATTCCAGGGATGGTCATCTACCCACAATTTAATTTTATGTTAAACATGGACACTTGCACGAACTGAAGGAAGAAGGAAGAAGCTTAAGTTTTTAAATCCCAGGTCATATCAGGCCCATCAGTTTTTATTTATTAGTACAGATCACAATGATGGCAGGTCATGGAGATTTTTCAAATGCAAAAGTGTAACTATAGAACCTACTGTTCAGCCAATGTAAGCCTGTTCAAATAGTAGAGTAGATCAAAGAGATAAAAGACATGCTGCAGCAGGTGGTTCATGGGGAGTAAATGTTGTTGAGGGAAGATAACAGACAGTAAAGGCAGCGCAACCTCATGTATGAATTAGGGTGACCACGAATACAGTCAACTCTTTGGTTAGAGACAGACAGCATTCATAGTTCTGCAGGCTTTAAGATCTGCCGGAAAACAAGGGGCACAGTGGAGAGGTCATGGATTCATATTTTTAAATACAAACTAAACCTTGGCTTAGTCCTTTAAATGTGTCTAGTATGTGACTACAGCTGTTCAATAGATTTAAAAAAGTAGTGATGCTGGCAAAATTAGAGGCAGTACTTATGTCTGTATTTCATGAAATAAGAACAGTAGTAAAAAATCTGGTGAGTTGTTTTCTTAACTTCTTTGCCCTTCCTTCAGGCTATCTATCACATCTCTACCTGCGAGGAGATACAAGATAGATAGATAGATAGAGTTATATAAAACGGAAGCATTATTGTCATGAAACAAAAATAAAGTGAGATTTAAAAGAAAATGTACTTTTCAGACCACTGTTTCAATTAGCTTTAAATAAATACAAATGTTTATTTGAAGCATGGGATGAAATACATAATACAAAAGATTAAGTAGGGAGTTGTAGCGTCACACAAATAACTCATTGGACATCCACTTTCCAACAAATTCTTAAATCTACGCATAAACTTTTGCCAAATTTACAAATGGTTTTTGTAAAACTTTCTAATGTCAGACCATTTTCTGCATAAAAATATCAAAATTTGTGTAGAAATCTTAGTCCATTTATTATATATATGTATGGAACGTGTCTAACAAGAAGCCAACAAGGAGCACAGTTGTAGAAAATGTGTTGTTTTCGGTCATTAAAATCCTAAAATGTAAAAGATACAAAAGAGACAAAAGAGACAATTACAACTATTGTGCTATTGACCAGGATATTCTTCTTCCCCTTGCGCAGTGGCATTTTGCCCTCTCACACAATACATCTGTTGTTACAGTCAGTCCAGAAAGTGACAGGACTCCTGTCCATATATGTATTATATATATATATTGTAATGGAGAGGTTCAAGGCAACACGCCAAGGACTTATATTTGGTGTTTAAGAAATAGTAAACCCACATAAAAAACAACTTGTCATTTTAACACTTCAGCTTTGGATCATATAGTATTCGAAAAATACGCCAGATGGCAGATTTGGTTGGAAAGAACCAAATTAGCTGTTTCCCCAGTTTTGTATGCTCTGCTAAGCTAAGCAAACAAGGTTTGAATAAGCATTAAGTTTTAAAGCAATCATAAATCCATTTTTTGACAGAAGCAGAATAAACTAGAGGGGCCTCAAGGAAAACATATTAATGTGCATTGTTATAGTCAATAGAGAAGAACCTTAGCCTTCTCTTATCTAACAGCAAAACATATAATGCAGTGTATGTATAACATATAATCCTGTTAGCAGAGTAATGTTATAGAGCCTTAAAGTTACATCTTTTTGTGACTCTACATGTCTTGATTATCTCTGCTGTCCCTGTCTAGTAGTAGTAGTAGTAGTATATTACAGTGTAACTGCAGAATTCATTTAGCTTACCATCAACATTGTTATTTGGTAAACCCAAAGATTTAGTAATGTTATTATGTTGTAATGTAAATTATATCCGTAGTTGTTTAAAGCAGATATTCTTGGATATTCCATAAATACAAATCACAACAACACCCTGAAGTTAACTCTCACTCATAATTACAATAAAAGTTTTATTATCAATCATTGTTTCATTGTAAAACCTTATGGCTGTGTCCTCCGGAGGCCAGTCCCTCCCCTCTGGGCATATTGTCGATTTGTCAGTATCAGTTATCCTGACCAGGTATAACTGATAAGGGTGCAGAGAGGAAGGAAGGCTGCAAAGATCCATGAGGACCAAATCTGAGAAAATCTGAGAGATGATCCTTTCTCAGCTGCTTCTGATCACAGTCCTGGGGCTCGCATGGACAACAGGTTTCCAATATTTTCCTAATTTAACGCTCTTGTCACTGTGCTGCAGGTTTTAAAATCAGACATAGGAGAAACTGATTATTCCTGTTTTACACTTCTATAGAGGATGTCAACATTATAAATCATGTAAGTAAACTTGTTAAGGATCATTTAGGGGTGGCAGCTGGAACAAAGGTTCTGCAGCAGTTAGAAGTGCTAAGTGTTTTAGAGTGGTATTTGATCCAATAATATGGCATATGCATATCTTGGTGTAATACATTTGTGGGCCTCTGAAGAGGACTGGGTTGAACATTTTTGATCTGAGCACATGGAGACATACATTTTGATGTGTTTGACATGTTTTTGGTGCAAAAAGTGTAAAGGTCAAGTTGAAAAAAAAATACAGTGTAGTATGTGCTCTTTGCTTAGCAGGCACATTAAAATACTCTGCATGGCTGTTCAGTTGTTAAAAGTGATATTTGATCCAGTATTTCATATACAGTACATGTTCGTAATGGTGTACTCTTTCTGATTTCAGTAACTGGACTACCTCGCACTCAAATGTTCCCCTCCCAGTCGGCCCCTTCAAATGGTAAGTCAGATTATTAAAACCTGTTAATGGCTACAAGTTACAAGTTTTGATTTTCCCAATTGCTAATGTGCATCGAAATGTGTAAATCATATAAAAAATTATATATAAGATTTACAAAACCATCATTGGTTTTCAGTGGATTATTGGCCTGTGGCAATTTCCTGCATGTCTTCCCCCCCTTTCTGAAGTAGCTGTTATGTCCATTAAAGGTGGCAAAGCCCAAAAAAATTATCTTTGAAAAAAAGTAATGCATGTTCTGTACCACTAAATACATGGATGAATTTAGCTTAAATACATTTTTATCAAGTACCAAGTAAACTATACATTTGAGCTACTTGTACTTTACTTAGGTATTTCCCTGTTATGCCACTTTATACTCCTACTCCACTGCAATTTTGAGGGAAAAATTCTTTGTTTACATTCATTTGACAGACCTAATGTTACTTCAATACTTAAGGAACTTGCTTATAATTCTTTTACAAAGTAATATTTTCACTGCAGGACTCTTACTTGCAATGGAGCATTTCTATAATGTAGCATCGCTACTTTTGCTGAAGTAAAGGATCTGAATACTATCTTTCACCAACAGATTATCAAACCTTTTTTGTATTCTACCCTCAGTTCTCAACTAGAAACATATTTTGTTTTTGATTTATATTTTAAAATCCCCTGCATCTCAGTGCTGAGATTTGATTGAAATTATTTTTTAGTTGACAGCGTTACGCCCTCAGATGTGGCTGTGCTTTCCTCCATTGGACTTCACATGCACAGGTGAGCGTTGCAGTTCCCCAGTTAGTTTCAACCATGTTCTAAAATTCAACAATGTAGACACATAATCAGACTGTAGTCTTTTCTGTTTCTGCAGCACTGAGCTGTCTATGGTGGTATCAAGGCTCACATGTAAAATTCAAAGTCTTAAAAATGCTGTTTGTTGTGTTTACAGGACCTAAAGCAAAATTTTCCTTAAATAATTAACCTAATTTCTTTTTAAAGGAAAGAAATTATTTCAATCTCATTTTAACGCTGCCATCAAACAGGCTTACTGGGAAAGATCAATTAACTCTCCTGGTGATGAACCAAAATGTGTGGTTTTTGGTCATTAAAATCCTAAAATGTAAAAGATACAAAAGAGATATTAACAACTATTGTGCTAATGACCAAGAAATTCTTCTTGGTCATTAGCAAGTGGCGTTTTGCCCTTTCACACAATACATCTGTTGTTACAGTCAGTCCACAAAGTGACAGGACTCCTGTCCATATATGTATTATATATATATTGTAATGGATAGGTTCAAGGCAACACGCCAAGGACTTATAGTTGGTGTTTAAGAAATAGTAAACCCACATAAAAAACAACTTGTCATTTTAACACTTCAGCTTTGGATCATATAGTATTAGAAAAATACGCCGGATGGCAGATTTGGTTGGCAAGAGCCAAATTAGCTGTTTATCCAGTTTTGCATGCTCTGCTAAGCTAAGCAAACAGGGTTTGAATAAGCATTACGTTTTAAAGCAATCATAAATCACTCTTTTGATATAAGCAGAATAAACTAGAGGGGTCTAGAGAAAAACACATTAATGTGCATTGTTAATATTCAATGGAAAAGGACCTTAGCCTTCTCTTATCTAACACACTTGTACTCGAAAGCTCAATTAACTCTCCTGGTGATAAATCAAAATGTAACTTTCACTGTTATTAGCTAACTGTCTTAATACACAGTATTATTTTGATTTGGTTGATATGAGCTCTAATACACTACTGTGTGCTAACTTTATAACACTAATATCTTATCCGACCGTGATCATTTGAAACAATCAATCCCATCACACACCACCAGGTCTGTGGTCTGGTATCTTTTTTTAAAGCCATTCATGACACAAATGGTTCTGTACTTCATAGAGATAAAATACTGACTGGCACAAAGCAAGATGTTCCCAGTTGCTGATTTAACATTTAATTCTGATTATGAATCAGAATGTAGACATTTGAATGTAGCAACTTCTTTCACGCTGTTGTTAAATATAATATTGTTGCAGATACATTTTCTGTCATTTGAAAGTTATGGAGCATAATCCAAGGCTCTGCTGTGGTTTGCTCTGGATTTTGGTGTTAAACTTAATGTCTCTCATTTAGAGATGATGGCCCTGTTTAATCCTAGACTTGTCAGTCCTCTCTCAGATGAAACAAACTTGTATGATCCTCAGTTTGTTCAACACAGGTACACACAGCTTTTCCTGACACATGACATAACGTGTTACTGTTGACTCTGGCTGCTTTCAATGAATTGTTTTCTCCTTTGTAGCACACTGGCGGAGCAGGCAAAGGAAGTGTCTCTATACCTCCAAAACAATCAGGTAGGCGCTCCAGTGTCTGCAAGGATACATAATCAATAATATTTAATAACAACCAAACAGTCCCATGGCATAAAACAGCTTTACAGAGGTTGATGTTATCTATTTTACTTCTACTACAGGCTGTTGATGTGCATAGAGATTGGAAGCTGATACTTCTCTTTGCTCAGGTGGATAAGCTCTGTGCTTGTGAACAGCAGCAGGTAAACAGCAAAATGATAAAATATGAATCTTAATCTAAATTGTGATAAAAAAAATGCATATATTGTGTGCTTACTGAGTAGTATCTTTAAATATTTTTGCCTCAAACAGAAGATGCAGAGTCCAAGTTAAAAAGAAATCAATTCAGCGCCAGACTCCAAGCTAAAACTGTTTGTCTGACAGAAACTTCATGTTCAATAATGATCATCATATGTTTTATTTCAGGTATTGAGCACATGTCATTTGATTTACAAAACAACCAACGGCTATTAAAAGGACCACAGAGCTAAAAATGCAAATGGAAGGGAAATAATTTATTAAAAAATGCTTCCTCACAGCTGCTAGTTTGTCTCTTGTTACCTGACAATTAATCCTTTGGAAATGCAGTGTACATTTCTAACATTTTATTACAGATGTTAGAAAAAAAATGTCATTCCAAAGGTTAATAAATAGGTTACAAAAGTTGCAGACATTGTGTGCAGGTGCAGTCTGTTATTACAGCCGTGATTGAAGAGGTCGATGATGCTCTGCAGCTGCTGCACTCTCAGGTATTATTTCAGATTGTGTACAGTATTTTTCGTTCAGTTGTTATTACTGCATTGCCGACATTTAATAAGTCTAAGTCTAAGTCTAAGTCTAAATTCACAAACTTGACATTTTGTTTCACTTAACTGTGTTGCAGCTAAAAAGGACCATTGTCAGTGTTGCATTGTGGGATGGAGAGCATGGTACTTTCCACAACAAGTGGGTTCATATAAGATTGGATGCTTATTTTTTCATCTAGTGCTAATAGTTAACAATCTGTTTTACTGACAGGATGTGTCGATGCACAGAGACAAACAATAAAGGAGAAGACAGACTTCCAAGGGTCTTGTTGAGTCATGCTTTGCAGGTTTGTCCATTATTCATACCAGAATATCTGATCGTTCAATCCTTTGGTTTCTTTAAGCTGCTGTGAAAGTATTTTCTCAACTCCTTTTTCACTGACCAGGAGTCTTTGCATGACCTCATGGTAAAGAAGCGTTGGTACCGTGACAGAGATGACTTCACTGTCATTGTGCAGGACGCACCTTTAATCACAGACCTTTCTTCTGTCTCTGTGAGTTCACTCGCACAACTTGCATCCCTTGCATCATCTTTCACACTGAGCTTTAGTGCATCAAAAATCCGTGATGTATAAAAGGACATGTGTCCTTTGACTCCTGAGTTATTAATTATCAAGTGACAGAGCTGAAATAACAAACATCAATATGTGCCTTTTCATTTTTTATTGTGAGAATGATTCCTAGAATAGGCATTTCTCACAGGTGACATTTTGACTGGTCATATCAAGAAAAGCATGCTTTTATCATTTAAACCCCTTTCCAACTACGACACGTCAAGATGTTATCTAAGACAATACAAAAATGTCACAAATGAAAACAAAGTAACAGTTTGTGATAGTAACAGATACACAGTCGTGATTATCTTACTGAACATGTACTTTATGTATCTAAAGTACAGTACAAGGTGGTTGATGTTCTTTTTTCTAACAGAGTGGGAAGCATCTCTTTAAGTCAGCGTCACAACAAACTGATAAACTGATGGTGCAGCTGTGGACAAACCTGGTAAGACCTAAAGCAATCTAATCAATCCGCAGCTCTCTCTTTATAATACAGACACCCATACACACAAACACACACACACACACACACACACACACACACACACACACACACACACACACACACACACACACACACACACACACACACACACACACACAGTGGTGGAAGAAGTATTCAGATTCTTTTAAGTAATACCGTACTGTGAAAATTCTCCACTAAGTAAAAGCCCTGCATTCAAGACTTTAAGTTAAAGTATGTAACACATTTTACTTAAAGTATAAAAAAGTAAAAGTAGTCATTCTGCAGTAAAATATTACTTGTCAGTGTTTTACTTTTATATATGAGGTTTGTGGAATAGTATTAGTGTTGCATTAATGTGTATGTTGCATTTTACTGCTGTAGCTGTTTAAGGTTGTGCTAATTTTAACTCTTTGTTTGTGTCTGTGTCTCTGTGTCTAAAAAATCTATAAGCTCATTATATGTGTGTTACATTGATTTTTAAATTGTTTAGCTTATCAAATCGAATGGTATGAAAAATGGTAAACGGAGAAGTTAAGCTGTCAGACAAATGTAGTGCAGTAAAATGTAGTTGCCTCTGAGATGTAGTGGAGTGAAAGTATAAAGTTGCATACAATGGGAATACTTAAGTAAAGCACAAATTTACTACTTCAAATTTGTACAGTATTTGAGTGAATTGTAACCGTAACTTCATAAATTCGACCACTGCAAAGATATACGCAAACATTCAGAGCCTTTGTTCTCCCTGTAGCAAACATGAAGACAATGAGTTTTCTGTCTTTCAGCTGCAGCCAACAAGTGGCCAACGTAACACAGAAGACAATGGAAAGATTATCGCATTGCCATGTCCAACTGAGGTGAGTAACTGTGCTACAAATTCACACACGCAGTTAAATCAGCATGCTAAAATGTGCAATTAGATTCACTTTAGTTAAAGGCAGGTTTCAATCTGCCAAACTAATATTCCACACCGCTTTCTCAATGTACCTCTTTTATCTTATTACTCCTCCTCTCTCCGGCTATCTACCTCCCTCCACAAGGACCGACCCTTCTTAAGGACAGAGGGAAACTCTCCTTCACATCACTACGGCGATGCTTCTTCTCTCCTCCTCCCAGTGAGTCTAGTGTGGTAGCTGGAATGGAGCTAGTGGCAGCATTGTACGCCTCCTGTTTAGTTCTGACTGTGGATTTGCTCTGTGTGTCCGGTCAGGTCACAGGCACAGAGATGCCCTGTAAGGACTTCAGCCCCTCACCCTCCACACCCACCTCAGGTACAGTAAGATGGTGTTCACTTACATGTTAGGAATTTATCAGGCGCTCTAAGGCACTCTTAGTTAACTTAAAAAAGGCAAATATTGTTTTTTTTATGGGGACAAAACACATTGAAATGGGCAGAGGGAATGTACTCATAATTTGTCTAAATGTGTAATTTTTTATAGACAGACTTTTCATGTTGCAAAACCAGGAAAAGTATTTAGTTACTTCAAATATAAAGCAAATACAAAACAAAGGTGTCACATTGACATACAATTTATTTGATGTATAGCATATACATGTTTATAAAACACACTTTATATTCCTTTCATTAGTCACTAATCTGTACATTTATCCCTTTTTAACTATTTTATCATTTTTAGTATTGTGCTTATCTCTGTTTAAGATTTTTTTTTTGGATCTTACTATAAAGTGTTTTTAGCTTGTTATATTGCCATATTCATATCTTTACACACATTATATGCACACATTATATTAGTTGTACATATACAGTCCTTCTGAAAGTCCCGTGCTGACTGGTCTGAGATGCCTTTTTACATTTTCCCAGTCCATGAACTTAGGCCTGGAGATATCAACGTGGTGGCTGCTGTGGGAGACTCTCTGACAGTGAGTCATTTCGCAATTCTTTCAAGCGGATAGAACGTTATAACATAATACATTATCTTGGAAGTAGGATAATGATCTTTAACTCAAACATATAATGTTTGCTGCAATGCTAAATATGCAGTGTAGGACCAGTAAAGGGAGTTTTTCCATACCACTGTCACATTAAATGCTTGCTCTTGGGGGAAGTACTGGAATTGTTGGATCTTTGTAAATTATAGAGTGTGGTCTAGTCCTACTCTATCTGCAAAGTGTCTTGATATAACTATTGTTAAAATTTGATACTATAAATTGAATTGAATTGAATTGAATTAAAATACTGTACATTGGATAAATGAGTTGGATAAATATATAGTTGTATATATAGATAAACAAAGGGTCTGAAAAATGTAAGAGAACAGCTGATAGCATTCATTAATAATGATAACGGTCAAATTTACTTGCATAGCAGTTGGCTTAAGTGCGAGAACAGTCCAAAGATCTCAATGCCTGGGTGGTCTTTTATCAAATCCTTGTATTGGAGAAATGAAAAAATGGCCAAAGTACAATGGTGTAACAGTATGAAATCACACATTTTAATATCTACATTAAAAGAAGGGACAAATATACTGGTGTAATGTAAAAAATTAAGAATTTCTTAAGTCTTATTTCATTGTGTTACTGAAACACTGTCTTGTTCTGTCAGGCAGGGAACGGTATCGCATCCAGCCCTAACAACATCCTGGACGTCTTGAATCAGTACAGAGGTTTATCCTGGAGGTAAGTCAGGACTTTCCAAACTAACTATCACACTGTAACATAATGCTTATGGTATATGTCTTGCAGTGTTGGTTTAAACATGGCTGTATGACCATCATTCCTTTTGTTGGAAAGTAATTTTTAGTCATTATTTTAACATTATATTCTGTGTTTTTTGCAGTATTGGTGGAGAAGAAAACCTCACAACTGTCACCACGCTGCCCAGTGAGTCTTCTTAATGACTTGTTTCTGTTTCAGATAACTTGTTAAAGTTAGTCTTTGTTGCACTTTGATTTATATACTTATTTTCTTTGTTATAACAGACATTTTAAAACATTTTAACCACAACCTGACGGGCTACTCTGTTGGCAATGGCAAGCAGCAAACTCCTCAGGCATTCCTTAACCAGGCTGTAGCGGGAGCTAAGAGCAAGTGAGTCCTATCAGAGGCAACTTCAGCCGCCTCTTAGCTGATTTTAATCATACAGTACCTGTTCATGGTTTAATAATTAAGCTGACTTGAAAACTTTAGAAATTTAGAAACTTTAGATGCATGCATAAAAGCTTTTAACCAAATCTATTTGACATATAATTTGTTGTTAGATGATATTTTAATAAAGTTCATAATTTTAGATTGCATGAAAACACATCTTTCTTGCACTATTAAATACAGCTATATACAACTATTATAAAAAGACACACTTTACAATCCTTTGGATGTTTATATTAGTTGAGTGAGAAAGTTCATATTTTTATAATTAATTTTAAATGTTACACACCTACCTACTTTACTTCTAACAAAAACAGGAAAAGAAAGCCATATAAAATGATAAAAACTGTAATTTCCATAAGTCTTTTACATTCAATAAACAAGGGGAAGGGAGGAACTCTACTAGACTGTGTTAATCTTGCCTTAAGGTCTTCTTACCACTGTTGCTTTCTCTGGACTTTGAAGCAAAATTATTATTATTATTATTATTATTATTATTATTATTATTATTATTATTATTATTATTATTATTATTATTATTATTATCATTATTTACTTACAGCTGAAAGAAAGTAGAATTTGGATGAATATATTAAAAATAAATGTGTTTTTACATAACTGAGAACAATCTTTGGCATTTCATCATGATATTTTATGTTGTGTGTGTTTTAAGGGACTTATCAACACAGGTGCGAGCCCTGGTGGCAAGGATGAAGAATGACTTTGTAAGTTAATAACTTTTTATTTACTGTGTTTCCTATTTTTAAATTTGAATACTCCACTATAAAATTATTTTGCGCTGGCATATGTTATATCTGCTTTGGACCATAACAAAAGTGAAGACATTTCCATTTTTGTAAATATTCCTTAATGGTAAAAATTTGGCAAATCTAGGAGACACGCATGTAGAATTGGATTCTTACTTCCAACGAGGGAAATGTACTTACTCATAGACTAGGACAGAAGAATTCTCCTTTTTAACAGTGCTACTGTACATACTACTCACGGTCACTCACACTCTTCTTTCTTATACAGAGAATCAATTTTGAATTAGATTGGAAGGTGATCACCCTTTTTATTGGTGGAAATGACCTATGTGACCACTGCTCCAACTCTGTGAGTACTAATGTGAAGTAATAATTTATGAATCATTTCTTGGAGGGGCCAAAAGACGAAACTTGAAAATGCTTTCTGTTTCTTTACAGCTCCTTTACTCTAAAGAGAATTATATTCGTAATGTTCGAGACAGCCTGGATTATCTACACAAAGAGGTAAAAAACTACAGACATGCAGCTACATTTGATTTACTACCATAAATTGTGAGCAATATTTGAGATTGTCTTTGTCAGATACCTCGGGCTCTGGTGAACTTAGTAGAGCCTCTCCATATTATACCTCTGAGAGAAATGCACAGCGACACTTCACTGAAATGTCCAACTTGGCTGCTAAAGTGAGTAACCCTTTTCTCTAAGCTTTTTCAAATTCTCACTGAGATATTAAAAAATCTTATACATAATCATAAACAGTGGTATAACACCTTGGTATCCCTTCTTTGCCAGAACACTGTGTTCTTGTGTTATTTTGCCAATGCCCAACTCTGAAGCTCTGCAAAGGGTGGAGGACATCAATAGAAACTATCAGGTATTTCAGACAAAAATATGGTTTTGAAACAGCCCAGTTCATCATCAGGCATTGACACATTCCCTTTCTTTCTTTAAGCGTTTACTGCATGAGCTTGTGGAGTCAGGCCGGTACGACACTCGCTCAGACTTCACTGTGGTTGTCCAGCCTTTTTTCAGAAGCATCGTCGTCCCCAGACTGACGGTCAGTAACAAAACCCTGTCTTTCACATGTGGACTGACTGTACTTTATGAGAGTTTGGTTTATCACCTTTATCCAAAAGATAACCACAAGTTTCGCACCAGAATAATGAGAGTGACTTTAGCAGACAACATGTACATTAATTTTGGGCAGTTAAGTCTAATCCAATTTGGAATTTGTGGATATTCTGTTTTTGCCATTACTCCAATCTAAAGGCTAGCTATTTTTCCTGTTTTCTCTATTTATGTTAGCGTGATGTCTAACTCTTGTCAAGACAGCAAATTTATTACTTCTGTATTTACCAAAATCTTGAACTATTCCTTCGACATTATCTAGTCAATAGAGTTCAATTTGAGACCTTGAATACCAAAGACAAAAAGAAAGATGGCTTTGTTTTTATGAACAACTGGATTTTAGGACACAAGAAAAAAAGTTGTGTAGTGATTGCCATAAAGTCCTAATTTCTAATAATTACCCAGTTAATAGTTCCTTCTTTTTTAACCTGCATCATATTAAATTGCTCAAACTCCTATCTAGTGCAGTCCTACATTTAACAGTTCTGATTGATAAAGAAAAGTTTGCACATGTAACCTGTTACACAGGATGGTCGTGTAGATCGCTCCTTTTTCAGCGCTGACTGCTTCCATCTGAGCCAGAAGGCCCAGACGATGTTAGCTCGCTCCCTCTGGAACAACATGGTAAGTTTCTGACAGAAAAAGAGAAAATTATTGCACAACAAATTCAATGATAGTGATTACAAATTAGAAAAAGCCAGAAAAAGAAACCATTGACAAAAGTTAGACATCTGTAGCGTGAAAAGAAGTGGTCTAATGACAAGAAAACTTGATGCACAAAACTGTAGACTAATGTTCATATCATTTTGGAGTAATAGATCACCCATTTAACCCCCATAAGAAGTACAGCACAGTAATTAATCTGGTAAACATATAAATAGAGTACACAAGCTTAACAATAAAATACAGCTCAACAGTAAATTAACACCACAATTATTATTATTATTATTATTATTATTATTATTATTATTATTATTATTATTATTATTATTATTATTATTATTATTATTACTATTGTTATTATACCTACATTTGATGGTCCAACAAGTGCATTACCTGTGTACATATTGGTTAAATAAATATATAAATAGATAGATGTGATTATATATTTATATCATTTTTAAAGTAACAGTGTAGGCCTATTTTAAATAAAACATGCTCAATGATACTCAGCCTCACTCTGATTCTGGTTTCCTCAGCTGGAACCTCTGGGCAATAAGACTACCATGCAGGATTTTACTGTAGACTGCGACCTGAAATGTCCAACTACGGTGAGAAAAAAACAAATTTGTGTTAAAATAACAAGTCAATGCTTTAAATGCTGGTTAATGTTTTTCTTTTTTGTAAATTTTATGATGGTTCAATCCTGTGAGAAACTTGACATAAATGAATTAATTTCAAAAGCTTCTGTTATTATAAGTCTATAATGTTTCAGCAATCTGTTTTTTTAGTTTTCTTTCTGAGACCATCATGTAATATACTTTACATTCTGTCCTTTGCCTACAGACTTCACCATTCATCCGTACCTATAACAACAGCAATTACACATATGGTGACCCCTCTCCAACACCTGGACCTATCACCGTAAGCCTTTAAACTCTGTCTGAGAGGCTTGAGAAGTGACTTCTAGTACAAATAAAATAAATAATGTAAAACCAAAGACCTGAATGAAGCTACAATTTCACAGAAAGAAAATATGTCACAGCATTAATCACACAGTTTGAATGAAAATAAATAATAAAATAAATTACTCTCAATGTACATCCATCTATTTTCTCAAATCATTTTACACATTGACCATACCTTCAGATGTTTCATTATGGGCTGAAATATGTGCCAACAGAAACTGAATTTGAATCATGAATTAGAATTGCTACACTTGAATAATTGTATTGAAAAACTGAATTTGAACCACATAATTTGAAATTGTATTGTTTAATTTGAATCATTGCATTGAAAAACTGAATCTAAATAGTATATTTTAAAATTGAATTTATTCATTTGGAACTGATATCCAATAAAACATGCTCATCGATGAAAATTCAACTCTCTATATGTCTTCACATTCAGATCTCCCAACTGAAATTCAGTTAAGCAAATTCAATTTCAAGTTAATGTGACAGATATCCTGATACTTGAAGGATGAAGGAAGAGCAATCGAGTGCAGATTAATGTGTATCTTTTGCGCTCTCAAATCACCCACAATCCTATGCGCGCAGCTTTGCCGGCTTTTTCCAAAAACAAACAATGGTGGACGTAAGCATAGCAAAGCAGAATTGGAGAGGCATCGCTGACAGTGCAAAAATCATTTAATTGTAAGTATCTTTAGTGTTTGCAGTACATTTCTTATCACTGTTAATGTGTTACATTAATGTAAAGCTAAACTTTGCTGGTACATATTGCTATTAATTATAAGGTAAATCACAAGCTAACGCTATGCTAACTCAAACTATCATTTAACATTAGGATGTAAGCTGGTTCGCTGTCTTTTGTGCTATTTGTGTTTGTAAAGTTTAATGTCCGGTGGCATTTTCATCTTTTTTTATATGCCGTTACTGTATTGAAGTAACGTTTGCAGAGATTTTGAAAATTGGTGTGTTGCTGTGTCAGTTGTAGCTGAGAATTGTAGATAAATCTGCACCTTGTTTACTTTACTAGAAATGTTAAATAAAAGCTTAAATGTATGAGTAGATTCCCATGTAAAAAGTGCAACGTAACGTTATAGCATTCATTACGGTAAACATCTTTTACTTGTGTTTGCTGTCTTTTAACAGTTACTAAGGAACAAATGGAGGCAGTGATGGAAGCCACAGCAGCAAGTTGGCCCGGATTGGTCAACACGGATGGGGCATTAGGGCAGTCTGTAGCAGTCTGATTGCCCCAGGCGCTGCACTAGCATCACCAGAAGGGAGAGATGAGGAGGAGAGGGAAAGCAAAAGACAAGAGAACAGAGAGACAGAGGCCAAAGAGAGATGTTGAATAGATTATTTTCTATATTAGAGATTGGCATTAAAAAAATAAATGCATTGAAATAACTGCTTTGTCTGTGTCTTTAAGTTTTTAGGTGTGTATATAATATAAACTGTTTTTCAATGTCTATTTTTTCTAACTGAATAATTGTGTTCAGATGCTACCTGTTTTAATAATAACTCGTTAGGTATACAAGCTATAAAAAGACATTAACAATATGTGTATCTTCATTGAAACATTTATTCATACATTACTATATGCCGTACACATAAGTAAATTCAACATGAAGTGGCGATCAGACAGCTGCCGATGATGGTGTTGCTTCCAGACTGCAGACAGAAGCAGAAAACTTTAGGGTAGTCCGGTAGTTATTCAGTCCAATTTTCTTTGTTAAGCACTTTAAAACAAACAAAGTTGACCAAACTGCTGTACAGAAAAATACAAAAATACAACATTATAAAACGAGTTAATATAATACCTGCGCAATAAAAACAATTAAACTAAATAATTAGATGCAGTAAATGAAGTCCACATATAACTAGGTGTCAAAGACCACAGACAAGAAGTGGGTTTTAAGACGTGATTTAAAAACAGACAAAGAAGAGGCCTGTTTACCGTGCAGAGGCAGATCATTCCACAATTTTGGAGCAGACACCGCAAAGGCCCGATCCCCTCTGAGCTTCCACTCAGTTTTAGGCACACTCAGGTGCAGCTGATCATCTGACCTGAGAGAGCGTGTCGGTACGTAATGGCGTATAAGATAAGCGAGGTAGGGCGGGGCAAGACCAGTCAAGGCTTTAAAAGCAAATAAAAGAATTTTAAAATGGATCCTAAATTGAACAGGCAGCCAGTGGAGTGAGGCCACCTAAAACAATCACTTCTGTCTTTTCACCATTAAAATTTAAATAGTTCAGAGCCATCCAGGCCTTTATGTCGTGAAGACACATAAAGTAAATAGGAATCTGACAGAGTATGCACCTTACTTTTTAAGAGGCACATAAATCTGACTGGCATCTACGTAACAGTTGAATGAAATACCATGCTTCCTAAGTATTAAACCAAGTAGGAGGAAAAAGAGAGAAAAGGAGAGGCCCAGGGACTGAGCCCTGTGGGACCCCACACGAGAGAGGAGCAGTGGTGGATACACAGTCACCAAGGCTAACTTATAAAGTCCGTTCAGTCAAGTACGATTTTAACCACGCCAGTGAACTTTGTGTAACTTTGTAGTGGTGTAGTTTATTATTTAACTGTTGACCATTTAACACACTAACACCAACCTTTACTGTTGTAGTGGGTGTTTATCAATGGTGTTGTTATTATGACTTTTCATAAGTTGGTTGAAGCTTGTGTGTCTAGAGATCTATTTAACCTTTCTCACATGCAGTTTACTGCATATCATGTGGTAGCTCATTAGCTGGTAGCGTTTACCTTGTTGTAGTTGCTGATCATATTTTGCACTGCTTTTGTATGAAAGCTAGAAGCTACAATGAGCAAATGTAAGATGTATGCAGTTAAGTACAAGCTAATGTAAACTGTTAGCTATTGTAAGCTTAATGTAATTAATGCAATTCTCCTTATCAGTAAGTGTTATGACTACTACAAACATGAACTCTCACAAGTTTTCAATTTATTGACAAGGGATAAATAAGAGATAACAACTATTGCTTACATCACAGCCTATTAGTGTTGGTAATGTTACCTACCATCGCACCCTGCGGGCAAAGTTGCCGACAGATTCTCCTCCTGCAAACATACTGACGCTGATTCTCTTTCTCCATCTCAACAAAAAATGTTAACAGCACAGTTCACAGTTCCACAACCATTTCATCCAGTATTTTGAAATGCAATGTGCACAAATGACATGCACTTGCTAACCTGTTCCATTTACGTGTTCTCCAAATGCAACAGAGGAGCCTGGTCTAGCCTCTGAAGGACCAGTCCTACCAAAGAAGGATCCCAGACTTTCAGAATCGTTGTCTGTCATTGATCTGCGCTCGATTGCTCTTCCTTCATCCTTCAAGTACCTGGATGTCTGTCAGAGTAACTTGAAACGGAATTTTGTGAACTGAATGGGAAAATAGAGAGTTGAATTTTCATTGATGATCATATTTTATTGGATTTCAGTTCCAAATGAATAAATTCAATTTCAAACTATACTATTCAGATTCTGTTTTTCAGTGCAATTATTGTTGCATTATACAAGTTTAGCAAATCAAATTCAAAGATCAATGATTAAAATTCAGTTTCTGTTGGCACATATTTCAGCCCATATTTTATTCCCACCAGAACTGGGGATCTGATTTCTCCTGTGTGGACCTTGCTCCATCTGACACTGTGCCAACTTCAGGTGAGACAGACCGTATCAGTCAATATAAGATTTTATGTCCTCTTTTATCTATTATTAATACCTGAAACAAAGACAGCTATGCACACCACCAGAGATCAACTGCAACAATTGTCATCTGGATTGTTTCAATGTCTCATCAAGACAATTTAACCAATGCTCTATTCAAATACAAATTATAAGGGGGCTGCAGAAAATAGGAGCTGGTTACGTCCCTAATAATACATTGTATACTGATGATGTTTGCGGTCTTGATGTCAGTAGGTTGAAAGTTTTTAATGTCTTTTACTTGTAGTTCACAAGCTGAGACCAGCAGACATCAAGGTGGTGGCAGCACTGGGAGACTCAACAACAGTTAGTGTCATAACATATTGATTTCCAGTTTATACGTACAAGGAAGGACACATAATGTACAAACAAATGTAAGAAACTCCCACATCCTCTGTCTATCTTAATCAGCAATAGACAATGATTACTTGCCAGGTAATAAATACCTTCTCTTTTTAAATATTTTTTTATTTACGTGTCTGTGTGTCTTGACGGGAAACATTCAGCAATAAGCACACACTGTGAACCTGTTGGTATCAGCTCTTTAGTGTCATTGACCAACAATCTAATCAAATTGTTATCAGCCGGATATCTTGCTCACCCCTTTTATGTTCTGAGTTTTAAGCTTTGATGTAAGACTTATCTTTGTCAGTGTCTCACTGTCGTCTGCAGCATAATATTTACAATTAATTCTGTGTGTGTGTGTTTGTGTGTGTGTGTGTGTGTGTGTGTGTTTGTGTGTGTGTGTGTGTGTGTGTGTGTGTGTGTGTGTGTGTGTGTGTGTGTGAGAGAGAGTGTGTGTGTGTGTGTGTGTGTGTGTGTTTGTTTGTGTTTGTCTATGTTCACAGGCAGGCACTGGCGCTAAGGCAAAGAAGCTGTTTGACCTCAATAAAGAGTATAAAGGAGTATCATGGAGGTACAAAATGCCTGTAGTAATATTTGAGGTATACTTTAACCCTCACATTTTACAAACAGAGCTGATGTTTGTTCTTCTTTTGCAGCATTGGAGGGGATGAGACTCTGGAGACGGTCACAACACTACCAAGTGAGTTTAAGCGTTAGTATCTCTGAGTCACTATATCTGACAGGAATAACAATTTCTCCTGCATAATGCTGCAGGGAAGCCTTCTTTTTAATATTGCAAATCTTACTTGCCCTACATTAAAAAACATTATTGTGGGGCAGTTTCTAAACAATGGGCCTCATGCCAGAAACACCGGCACAAACGGATGTGTTCCAAAGTGTCCCTTTCACAATTTCCTCATATAAAATTATGAATTTACTCATATACAGATAGTCTGTCTTCTTGTCTTCTCCAAACACTTAACTTGTTTGATTTAGGAATTATAATGCATAAATCATTATGAATTTTGGAATTCAATTAGGAGTTTAAGTAACTTCATGTCAAAACATTTTTTCAGTATGTCTGTCACACTACAGCATTGCTCTGATGACATTTTTGACAGCTGTTAATTATTAATATTTTCCAATTGTTTCAGTTCCTATAATATGACCACACACACTGCTACATTATAATTATTGTATTCATTCTTATGTGACATTTTTGCAAATGACGCGTTACTCCACCAATGGTAGCGGTTAGCCTTATAAATCAATATGTGGACACTGATTTGTTAATGCTTATGTCTCACTAATACGCACCTACTCATGTTAAGGTGGCATTCATCAGGTTGAACCAAGCAGTTATTTATTTTGAGTTTGTGCAGTTAAGAGGGTTTGGTCTAGGAACAGACTAGGAAGACTTGCACAAGCAGAAGTTCAAGTTCACTGTCTGCTAAGACATTCCTCTGCGGGAGTAACTAAATGCAAGCTTCACTTGTAGATAGTGGAAGAGCTGTAATGTGGCATGAGAACTTTAACTAATTTGCCAGCTGCTAGAGTTACAGAAACCAACAGTACACTACTTCTCAGCTGGAACATTTTTCATTTTTTCTCCTCAGACATTTTGAAGAAGTTCAACCCCTTCATAAAGGGCTTCTCCATAGGCCAAGGCTCCAGCCAGAAGTTCTTCAACATGGCTGTACCTGGAGCCAAGACTTTGTATGTGCATAGATATTCTTTTATTTCCTCCACCAGGGTAAAGCATTTGAGCAACCCATTGTTATTGCTCTAACACATATTTACTGTATTTGTTCTGTAACAGAGATATGACATTACAAGTCCAAGCTCTCATCAAGGCCATAAAAGAAAATAAGGTAATGCTTCTCCAAAAATAAGTAATTTATTAGATGGTTCTATTAGTGTCTGCCTCTTTCATGCTTACGTTCTGTACACTTTACACAGGAGGTGAATTTTGAAAAGGACTGGAAAATTGTGACAATATTTGTTGGAGGAAATGATCTTTGTAATTACTGCATAGACCAGGTAAGTGTCCTTATTAAAATTAATATATTGTACATAAACAACCACACACTTCTGTATGTTATGGAACTGCAGTAAAAAACATGTTTTACAACTCTGCAGAATAATCTGTCACCCAAGAACTACAGCCACAATCTGATGCTCAGTTTGGACATGTTATACAAAGAGGTGAGATATTATACGCTATAAGTATTGTCATCTGTCCTTGTCAGTAAAAGTGTGTTATGTTTGCTTATTCTTTACTCTCTGTCTCTTTAGGTACCAAGGTTGTTTGTCAATGTTGTGGCAGTCTTGCAGATAGATCCGTTGAAATCAGTTATGAGGAACACGCTTGGCTGTTCCCTCTTGCAGAGGTTTGTTTTTTCAGTTTTTTTCTCTCTGTTTCATCATCAAACAGCAGACAGACAATTAGCAACTAGCTGGGGAAAAATTAATCATCTAAAAAGCCAGATATGTAAAAGAAGAATGAATACTGGATTTACATTTGTTGGGTGGACACAACCAGATTCCACATGAACGATGTTTGTCTGCCAGATGTGTGATGTTCTGCAATATCAATTTAAAAGAAAATATGTCATCGGTGATTAAAGCTTGTTTCTGCTTCCCCCAAGTGGTAAAAAAGAAATAAGTAAATGCAGGTTTAAAGCCTCCAACAATTAAGATTGGTCGTTCCGGTGGTGTAATTTCTTTTTTCAAATCTAGTTAAGACTCATTCATTAAGCATCTGAGAAAGAGCAAGATTTCCTCAAGTTGATGTAAGGATGAAAAGAGAGAGACTTTCCAAAATAGCTACTACAAAAGCTTCAGTAGACATAAAGCAGTGGGTTCATGGGAACACTTGAGATGTTGCAAAATCCTCTGGTTCAGTTGTTTTGATGCATCAACAATGACTTCTAATTTGTCTTAACTACTGTTAACTTATAGAACTATTTATTTTTACATGATCAGTCAACGATTTAAATTCGGATTCAAGGATTTTGTCATGGAAAAGTCTTTGCACAGATTTTTTGATTTAGAATCATCTTCTTCCCTTATCTCAGCAAAAGGAGAATAAACAGAAATCTATTTTTGTTCACAGGACCAGCTGCCCCTGTGTTATCAATCCAGCTGTAAACTCCCCAGAGCTTGAAGAGATAAAACAAATCAATCGCAAGTATCAGGTAAAAGCTCGTTTAACCATATAAATATATGTTTTTTGAATTATTTTTTAAATTGGGTTCCTTTTGTCATTCCTCCAGTTTCGTAATTTTTTTCCCCCAGGCTGAGATCGAGCATCTTCTTTCTGGAAATCGCTATGAGGGAAAAGAAGACTTTTTTTTTTGCTGTTGTCCTTCAACCCTTTTTACACCATTCCTTTATCCCTTATATTGGAGTAGGTTACAGAGACATACAAATATGTGTCCAAACAAGCACCAATACACAAATACTGTAACATACCCATGCTAAAAATCTACACTTTTTACTGGGAGGGTGAGGTTGACTCAAGTTTCTTCTCTGTGGACTGTTTCCATATCAGTGAGCGAGCTCATGCTGAGATGGCCATTGCCTTGTGGAATAACATGGTGAGCATAGACCAAACTGCAACAAAATGACCAGGGCCTCCAAGTGCTTTTTGTGGTTTAACAGTATTTATCTTTCTTTCTTAACAGTTGGAGCCCGTAGGCAGCAAGCAGAACTACAACAATTTCACATATGACCGCTCAAAGATCCACTGTCCCTCTGAGGTATGTGTGGAGATTTTTAGAGTCTGGAGGGAAATCCCACTGCTCAATGTGACTACTATGGCTCAACTATTGGTTTATTTTATGTCTTATTTTCTTAATATTGAACACTTTTGGTCTCCATATTACTTAACACATTAACCCTAAATCTTGGAAGTTCATTTCTTCAAGTTCAAGTTCTTCACTGAGACATGTAATGTTTCCTTTAGGCTAATCCCTTCATCTTCACTAAGATCAACAGCCTACCAAGTCCACCAGTGAGCACCACCAGTCCTGCACCAACCATCCCTGTGCCAAAGTGTCCCTCCTCCATGCCTGTGTGGGTGCCAGTGATTGTGGGAATCGTTAGTTTACTGGCTGGCATTGTTTTTGCCTGGCTAATTATCTCCAGCTGTCAGCGTCGGAATAAACAAATTGGAGAAAGAAGTAGAAATTAAAGGAACTCGTTTTTAATGCAGTTGTTGTGATGCTGTATTTATTGTCAACAGTATATTTTAAAGTAATTTTACCAATATAGGGCAGCGAGTGGACTGTCTGTTTAATTTGAGCAGTACTGGCAGCCTGTTCATGTACAGAAAGTAATGTGATTATAACGTTAGTAACAAAATATCAAACAAGTATATAAAACATGTATCATTTTTTAACTGCACAGAGTTTGTTAAACCAGAATTTGTATTAATTTTCTTTTTTCATTTTCATTTATTGATGAAATAAAATTGCAGCAATTTTTTAGCCATTGTTGATTGACCTTGTAAACAATAGTTTCCTACCCACTGATGTGACTTTTTTTTAGCCATGCTAGCAGGGTGGCTCTAGGGATTTAGTGAAAACTGAAATATCTGAAATTTTGTCTAGACATGCGTAGTCCCACACTTATTAGGACATTTGTTTTGACTTTTGCCATTGACTTTTCATGTTTTTATTTCGACCTATCAACATAATATACATTGACTTTTTTAACATATTATACTATGACTTTTTATAATTTTTTCCAACATACTATGAACTTTTAGACATGCTATGACTTTTTTTGACATACCATACTATGACTTATTTCTAATTTATTTTATATGCTATTTTATGACTTTTTTGGACATACTAGACTATAACGCTTTTTGTGACTGTTTTCCAACATTCTATACTGACTTTCTTTTTGACATACATTACTATGGCTTTTTTTATGACTTTTTTCAACATACAATACTTTGACTTTTCATGGCTTTTATAACATGTTATACTATTTTTAGTTGACTTTTTTCAACATACTATACTATGACTTTTCTCAACATACTATTCATCTTATTTGTGACTTTTCTTGACACACAATAACTTTTGGACAAATTATTCTATGACTTTTTTCAACATACTATACTATGACCTTGTGTTTTTTGACATACTATTTACTATTACATTTTTTTTCTACATACTATATCTTTTTATGACATCTACAACGCCTCATTAATCAATCTTTAAATCAATCAATCAATCAATTTTATTCATCACATATACAAACAAAGTAAAATGTTCCCATTATCCTATCAGCTTTAACTTTTGCATGATTCATTATAAATCAACATGTGGGCATCAGATTGGCACACAGATAAAGTCTCTCAGTTAAAGGGCACCGGCACTCCAGGGTCCAGCCAAGTCACAACGAAAGGAGTCCACAGCACACAAAATCCTGTTGGAAACTGAAGAAGGCCCCCAAGCTCACCGTCCGAAGCCTCCGAAGATTTTCGGATCCTGAGGCAACACGCCGAATCCGCCTAACATCCACTACATGAAGCACAACTAAAATTTGTGAAATAAACAATTCAACATCCATTTTGCAGAGCTGAGGGAGCGGTGATTGATGTGCTTAAGTTTTGCTGTTTGTTGGTTGGTGTACCCTTTACACTTTCCAGGTTACATGGTAGAGACGTCATAGCCCAGTTTCAAACAGTTTGGCGACATCTGGAAGGTGCTTCTTGAGGACTTTTCTTCAAATTTTTACATGTTACATTTTATGTATACTTTTAGTCACATGAATTATTGATAGTATTATTTCATTATGTTGGCTATTCTGTAAACTCGCCTTTTTTTCTGTCTGTCCATTTTCCTAAGTTTTTCTTCCATGTTTCCCCATTAAAGATTATTTCTGAGTTTTTCCTTACCTGTAAGGTAACTAGTTCTGAAATAGTCATAGCATAGTATGTCAACAAAGTTAAAAAAAATCACAGTATATGTTGAAAAAAAATCGAAAAGAGTCGGTGTATGTTAGTCATAACAAGTCATGGAATAGTATAATAAAAAAAGTCACAAAACATTTATGAAGTCTTAGTATAGTATGTAAAAAAAGTTATAGTACAGTGTGTCAAAAACATACCATAAAAAAAGTCATAGTATAGCATGTCAACAAATATTTAAAAAATCATTGTATAGTACGTCTAAAAAAGTCATAGTTTAGTATGTCAAAAAAGTTCATAGAATAGTATGTTGAAAAAAGTCATAAATAAGTTAAAGTATAATAATGAAGTCATAATAAAAACAAATACGTCAGTATTAAAAAGTCAGTATAGTATGTTAAAATATATCAAAAAGTCATAGTATAGCATGTCAAAAAAAGTCATAGTGCGTCGAAAAAATTCGTAAACAATTCATAGTATAGTATGTCGAAAAAAGTCATAGTATAGTATGTTGAAAAAAAACATACGCAATTCTTAATATAGTATATTGAAAATAATGTCTAAAA
>NC_048424.1:6206724-6207761 GCF_013103735.1 Etheostoma cragini | reverse complement strand
CTTTTCGACATACTATGCCATGACCTGTACTATTTTATTTAGAAGACTTGACATATTAAACTATGACTTTTTTCACAAAACTATACTATGACATTTTTCAACATACTATACTATGACTTTTTGACTTTTTTTGACATGCTATACTTTAACTTTTTGAAAATTTTCAACATACTATACTATGATTTTTATGGCTTTTTTTCAATGTACTGTACTATGACCTTTTTTTCGACATTCTATTGTGTGACTAATTTCTGACATTTTGTTGACATACTATACTCTGAAACTGTTTGACTTTTTTCAACATAATATCCTAGGATTTGTTTATGATTTTCAACATACTATGCTATGAAGTCTTTATCAAAAAAATTCTACATACTAATAAACTATGACTTTTTTATTGCTTTTTTTACATACTATACTCTGAATTATTTGTGACTTTTTTGACATACCACACAATGATCTTTTTCAACAATCAATCAATCAATCATCAATACTATGGCTTTTTCAACATAATACAGTATTTTTTGTTTTGATAACAATAGTAACAATATTTGGACTTTTTTATATGCTTTATATTATACACACAGACATTCATGACTTTTTTTTAACATACCATACTATTTCTCATTTGTAACTTTTTTTGACATACCATACTGTAACTTTTTCGACATGCCATAGTATGACTTTTTAACTTTTTCCGACATATACTTTGACTTTTGATATTAATCTGCAAACTATACTATGACTTTTTTGACATACTATGACTTTTTTCAACATACTATATCATGCACTTTTTGTGACTTTAACCAGTTCTGAGTTATGAGGACTTTTTTCGACATACTATAATACGGTCCCTTGTACTTTTTCACCACACTACACCATGACGTTTTATGATTCTTTTTTGAGAAACTATACTAGGACTTTTTTTGTGACTTTTTTCAACATACTATACAATGACCTTTTTCAACATACTATACTATGACTTATTTATGACTTTTTTGACTTTTTTCAACATACTATTCTATGACCTTTTTGAC
>NC_048424.1:6204884-6206624 GCF_013103735.1 Etheostoma cragini | reverse complement strand
AGTATGTTGAAAAAGATCATAATACAGTATGTCAAAAAAGTCACAAATAAGTCACAATATGGTATGTCAAAATAAGTCATATACCGTTCATAGCATAGTTTGTTGAAAAGAAAGTCAGTATAGTATGTAGGAAAAAAGTCATAGTATAGTATATCAAAAAAAGTCTTAATTAGTACGAAAAAAAAAACACAAATAAGTCCCAGTGGAGTACTGTATGTCAAAAAAACAATAAAAAAGTCATAGTATAGTAGTATGTTGAAAAAAGTCATAATAAAATAACAATACCTTTTGTCAAAAAAAACTTGAAAAAAGTCATAGTATATTATGTCAAAATAAATCTATGAAACATTCATATTATAGTATGTTGGAAAAAGTGAAAAAGTCAATACAGTATGTTTAAAAATATCACAAAGTCGTAGTATAATATGTCAAAAAAGGTCCCATAAAAGTCTTAGTATAGCACGTCGAAAGATCATAAAAACATTCATTGTATAGTTTGTCTAAAAGAGTCATGGTATAGTATGTTGAAAGAAGTCATAGTGTAGTATGTCAAAAGTCATAGTATAGCATGTCAAAAAATATTAATAATTCATGGTATAGTAGTATAGTCCAAAAAAAGTCATAGTTTAGTATGTCAAAAAGGTCATAGAATAGTTTGTTAAAAAAAATTAAAAAAGTCATAAATAAGTCATAGTATAGTATGTTGAAAAAAGTCATTGTATGGTATGTGGAAAAAAGTCACTAAAAAATTATAGTATAGTATGTCAAAAAAAGTCCTAGTATAGTTTCTCAAAAAAGAATCATAAAAAGTCATGGTGTAGTGTGGTGAAAAAGTACAAGGGACCGTATTATAGTATGTCGAAAAAAGTCCTCATAACTCAGAACGGGTTAAAGTCACAAAAAGTGCATGATATAGTATGTTGAAAAAAGTCATAGTATGTCAAAAAAGTCATAGTATAGTTTGCAGATTAATATCAAAAGTCAAAGTATATGTCGGAAAAAGTTAAAAAGTCATACTATGGCATGTCGAAAAAGTTACAGTATGGTATGTCAAAAAAAGTTACAAATGAGAAATAGTATGGTATGTTAAAAAAAAGTCATGAATGTCATAGTAAAGTATGTCGAAAGAGCGATAAAAAAATCATAATATAGTACATATACAGTATGTATAATATAAAGCATATAAAAAAGTCCAAATATTCTTACTATTGTTATCAAAACAAAAAATACAGTATTATGTTGAAAAAGCCATAGTATTGTATGTTGAAAAATTGTTGAAAAAGATCATTGTGTGGTATGTCAAAAAAGTCACAAATAATTCAGAGTATAGTATGTAAAAAGCAATAAAAAAGTCATAGTTTATTAGTATGTAGAATTTTTTTTATAAAGACTTCATAGCATAGTATGTTGAAAATCATAAACAAATCCTAGGATATTATGTTGAAAAAAGTCAAACAGTTTCATAGTATAGTATGTCAACAAAATGTCAGAAATTAGTCACACAATAGAATGTCGAAAAAAGGTCATAGTACAGTACATTGAAAAAAAACCATAAAAATCATAGTATAGTATGTTGAAAATTTTCAAAAAGTTAAAGTATAACATGTCAAAAAAAGTCAAAAAGTCATAGTATAGTATGTTGAAAAATGTCATAGTATAGTGTTGTGAAAAAAGTCATAGTTTAATATGTCAAGTCTTCTAAATAAAATAGTACAGGTCATGGCATAGTATGTCGAAAAG